>NC_052666.1:5502500-5740000 GCF_016802725.1 Solenopsis invicta
CGGCCGTTAAACGGCGCATAGCGCCTAATAAATACACAAATATCGGAGCAAACAAGCGATCGCTCCCGCGCTCTCATCTTCGCGCGCACGCGCTCTCGTTCCTGCGCCGTCCGTAGCCACGATATGCGCGCGTGGTCCGGAGCGAGAGACCCGAGATCGAGTGGCGGGGATGCTGCCGCCGGACCGCTCCGCCGTAACGCGCCGCGCATCCCCCTCATCACGATCCTCGGGTATATAAGGCGACGTTCGCCGGAGGCAGGGACCTGATCCGCTTCTGGCCGGTCCGCCGAACAGAAGTCTCCCCAGGTTGTCACTGAGATCGAGCGCCTCGGTCTCCGCTAAGCCACTTAGCTGCAGCCGCTTCCGAGTCCGATCCGAGATCCGCTTCCCGACTCGTCGACCTGGGCTCAAGAACAACTTGGGCCCCGTCAAGTCACTTGACACGAAGGCGATTCTCCATCCACCCGCCTCCCGAGTCCGACGCCACCTCACGTACGGGGGTACGGTGCTCCGTGCCTCCACCAAGCGCACTTGGCGTGAGGGGGTGTCCCCCGGCGAACATTCGCGGTCTTAACCGCCTCGCGACGGTCCGCGCTACGAAGCTAACGGAGAAAAACACGAATCCGTGTACGCGCCGCGCTCACCACTCCCCGCGCCACGCTACCGCCGAACGTCACGGCCACGAAAACAAGGCCGCCGGGATTCGCCGAAAAACACGCGACTAAATTCGCCGAACCGCGTCTCGCACAACAGGTGCACCTGTAGACCGATTCCCGCGTATACAGACTACGCCGAGCCGAATTGCTGAGTCACGTCCGTCCGCGCGCTTAACCGATATAACTCTTGATATATGTATCGCGTCCGTCCGAGCGTCTAGGACGATTACGTATGTACCGCGTCCGTCCGAGCGTCTAGGAGAAGTAAGTTTGTGTCACGTCCGTCTGCGCGTCTTGTAAACCTGAGTTCAACAAGCTTTGTATCACGTTCGTCCGCGCACTCGAACACAAGGCTCTGTACCGCATCCGTGTAACCGCCGATGCCAAATGTAAAAACGTCGAGTAGAATAAACACGTTGTTATTTTTCTACCTTTAAGAAAACGTCTAATTCCTCCAAGCGACCTTTCGCGCCCGATCCTGTACCGTCGACCGCCCGTGCGCGAAACACGGTCGTTACATGGCGCCCGAACAGGGACCGATCTAGACCGGGAGGAATTAGACCGCGCCGGGAATGCCACGTAGTTGGATTTACCGCCTCGGCCGTGAACTATTAGTCCGCCAGCTACACCGACTCGAGCTCGATACTACCGGCACCGTCGAGCAGCTCCGCCACCGCCTGAGCGAATATTGCGTCCTGCATCCGGAGTATAGCCACGGTATCGACATGCCGCCGCCACCGGAAACGCGTATCGACCTGACCGACTCCGCCGCGACCGAAGAGAACCCCGCGAAACCAATCAATCAGATCAGAAAGTGGGGATGCCATTTCGATGGCAGGGACCCGATCTCGTTCCTCGAACGCGTGGAGGAACTGCGGGACGCGTATGGCTTTACGGGAGCGCAATTACTCCGCGGCCTCCCCGAGATGCTGCGCGGCGACGCCCTGTCGTGGTACCGCAACAACCGTTCCGCCTGGGGGAATTGGGACACGTTCGCGGAGGATTTCCGCACCTACTATTTACCGCGCCGATACGCCGCAAAGCTACGGCGAGACATTCAGTCGCGCATACAAGGGGCCGACGAACCGTACCGGAAGTACAGACGTGCTGACGATGATGCGCCGCGCCGGGGGGTACACCGAGGAGGAACAACTCGACCTCCTCTACGAGAACCTCCACCCGCGCTACAAGCTCTATGTCCGCCGCGAGCAGATACGCCGCACCGCCGAGCTCCTACGCGACGCCGAGGAGTTTGAAGCCATACAGGCGCAGACCCGCGAGCGTCAGCCCGCCTCTAAGCCGTCCGCGAGTAACGTCGCCGCCGCATACGAGAAGAGCGAGTGTTGCTGGCGCTGCAAGCAGCGTAGGCACACTCGCTTCGACTGCCGCCGACCCGCAAAGAAATTTTGCTCCCAATGCGGCAGAGATGGTGTGTTCACACGAGACTGCCATCCGCCGCCGGGAAACGCGTCCGAGACCGGGGACAAGACCGCCGCGCCCCGGTCCTCCGCATAGACTTCACCCCGCGGCCGCACATACGCCTCGCCGTCGGAGGCACCGAGCTCACCGCCCTGTTAGACTCCGGTTCCGAGGCGTCCTTCATCAGTCCGGCCGCCGCCGATCGCCTTGAACGGCTGGGATACGTACGACAACCAGCGACCGGACGCGTGTACCTCGCCAACGGGGCGAGCGAGCCCATCCGCGGCTATCTCGTGCTCCCGATCCGCTTGCCGAGACACGAGTTCGAGCACGGATTTCAGATCATGTCGGGACTGGACGTCGACATGATACTCGGGGTCGACGTCATGGCACGCGCTCGCATAGCGATTCCGCCCCCACCGCTTACGCGCAACCGCCTATCGACGACCGCATCCGCAACTCCGCACACCGATACAACCACCGCGACTACCGGCCAGCCCGCAAATTCCGGCGCCGACGAGACCGACCGACTACGCGCGTTCCTCGCAGAGGAGTTACCGCTTTTCGAACGCGTAGAAGGACCGACCGACCGTGTGCAGCACGAAATACGCGTAAAAGATAATCACGCACCGATCAAACAGAGGTACCGGCCACGAAATCCGGCCGTACAGGCGATCATTGACAGCGAGGTCGACGAGATGTTGCGCGACGGCATCATCGAGCGATCGCAGAGCGCGTGGAGTTCGCCCGTCGTCATTGTTAGGAAGAAGGACGGGAAACCGCGGTTCTGCATCGACTTCCGGCGCGTGAACGACGTCACAGAGCGTGACGCGTACCCTCTGCCGCAAATAACGGCCACGCTAGATAAGCTGAGGAGCGCGCAGTATCTGTCAACACTCGACCTTAAAAGCGGGTATTGGCAGGTACCCCTGACACCCGCCAGCCGCCCCATCACCTCGTTTACCGTACCGGGCCGGGGGTTGATGCAGTTTACCGTAATGCCGTTCGGGCTGCACTCCGCTCCTGCCACGTTCCAGCGCCTACTGGACACCGTACTCGGTCCCGAACTCGAGCCGCGCGTCCTCGTGTATCTGGACGACATCATCGTCATTAGTCGCTCCTTCGACGAGCACCTGACCACGCTCCGCGAAGTCTTCCGCCGACTCCGAGAGGCGAAATTAAGAATTAATCCCGAGAAGTGCCGCTTCTGCACCGACCGACTGAAGTATCTGGGTCACGTTGTCGACCGAGAAGGTATCCGGACCGACCCTGATAAAACGGCCGCCATCGTAAACTGGCCCGCGCCGCAGACCGTACGACAAATCCGCCATTTCCTTGGGTTGGCGTCTTGGTACCGCCGCTTTATCCAAGACTTCGCGACCGTCGCCGCGCCGCTCACCGCACTAACACGAAAGAACGCACGCTGGACGTGGGGCAAAAACGAGCAAGAAGCCTTCGAGCAGCTGAAGCGCACGCTCACGTCCGCGCCGGTACTCGCCTGCCCGGATTTCGACCGGACATTCGTGCTGCAAACAGACGCGAGCGCGACCGGCTTGGGGGCGGTGCTGACGCAATACTTCCCCGAGGGAGAACGCGTCATCGCCTACGCAAGCCGCACACTTAACCCCGCCGAACGCAATTACAGCGCAACCGAACTCGAATGTCTCGCCGTACTATGGGGGATCCGGCGTATGAGGGAATACCTGGAGGGGTACCACTTCAAGGTGATAACCGATCACCAGTCCTTGAAGTGGCTACAGACCCTCGACTCCCCGACGGGCCGCATCGGTCGCTGGGCGTTCGAGCTCAGGCAATACGACTTTGAGGTCCAGTACCGCAAGGGGGCGCTCAACAAGGTCGCGGACGCGCTGTCCCGCTGTAGTACCGCCTCACAAACGGCGTGTACTTGGTACCGGCGTTGGCAGGAAACCGTGCGAAACAACCCCGCCGACGCTCCCGACTTCCGAATAGAGAACGACCGACTATACCGCCACGTACTGCATGACCTAGACTTTACCGAAACGCCCAGCGACACTCAGTGGAAGGAGTGCGTTCTGCGGGAGCACCGCGCGGAGATCCTCGCGAGGTACCACGACGCGCCGACCGCGGGGCATCTCGGAATCGCCAAGACGATCTCGCGAATCGCGCGCCAATATTATTGGCCCGGCATGTTCCGGGAAATCGCGCGCTACGTCCGCCAGTGCCGGACATGCCTCGCGCACAAGCCAGACCAACGCCGACCAGCCGGCTTGATGCACCCGACCGCAGTAACGCAACCGTGGCAGCACGTCACGATTGATCTAGTAGGTCCGCTGCCCCGCTCGAATAAGGGGAACACGTGGCTGCTCACGATGCAGGACCGCTTTACAAAGTGGTTGGAGATGCGCGCCCTACGTCGCGCAACCGCCATTAACGTCACATCCGCGATCACCGAAGCCGTTATCCTGCGTCACGGCTGTCCGGAGGAAATCTGGTCGGACAACGGCACGCAACTCCGCTCGGCTTCGCTGACCCAGCTACTACAAGCGCTCTGAATACGACACCGCTTAACGCCGACATATGCCCCACACTGCAACCCGGTCGAGCGTACGAACCGGACAGTCAAGACCATGATTGGACAATACGTCGATCGCGACCACCGCAAGTGGAATACTCACATCGCCGAGTTGCAGTTCGCCTACAATACCGCAACCCACGACGGGACGGGGCATACGCCGTTCTTAAATCACGGTCGCGAGCTGCGACGACCCGAGGAACGAGAGCGTCACAACGAACCACACGCACCGCACGTGTTACAGCGCCGGCTACAAGACGCGTTCGAGATCGTCCGCATACAACTCGCGCGCGCTTTTCAGCGCCAGGAAAAATATTATAACTTGCGCCGCCGCGAGTGGCGACCGCAAGTAGGGGAGTGGGTATGGAAGCGCGACTACCCCCTGTCCCGCCGGGCAGACGCCTTTAATGCGAAGCTCGCACCGAAATTCGTGGGGCCGCTACAAGTGCGGCGAATAATCTCGCCGGTAATCGTGGACCTCCGGAGCGCGGGGGGGGGGGCGATGGTACCGGCACGTACACATCCAGGACCAGAAGCCATCCCCTCCCCCGGCCGTCCCGGACGAAAACAGCGAATCCGACTCCGACACCGAATAACCGCACTCAGCCGGATTAGGAAGCACGGCGACAGCCACCGCCGCATCCCCGAAAAGCGTCAACATCGACGGCAGAGAGGGGTCACGACGGCTACGGGATACCCGTCAGCGCATTCCGCTACCGACCATGGAGCACGAAAGCGACATTCTCGCCGAAATCGACGCTTGGCTAGGCGGAACCACGGTCGAAGAGTACGACCCCAGGTCACCGGCCATGGACCAGACGAGTCGGCCCGTGTTACCGCCGGCCACCTGCCACCGCATCAGCGTAACGGACAACCGTCCGGAAGTCACCCCGACCACGAGGAGACCCCCTGCTACCGTCGGGGTCCGCCGGGGGCGACTGAACCAGCCGTCCGACCGACAGACACGAGAGAAGCTCACGTGGCTGACCCAGGCGCTGCCACGACCGGCGCCGCGAGCCGCGCTGCCGCCTCCACCACCGCCTCAAAACACACCGGTCCCGCTCAGGGTCGTGGGGCCACGACCACCACCCGACATCCCGGTGGAAGTAGAGCCCGGGATCACCGTGCAAGTGCCACACTTCGCGGTACACTCGGCTCGAGAGTACAAGCCGCGAGTCGGCAACCGCCGATGGCACCTGCGGTTCGACAGGACTGGAAGGCTACGATCTTGCAAGGAGAAATCCTACACGCAACCCGGAGGACCCGCCAGCCAGACAGACATGTAGGCCTCTATGTTCAGGCCTTATTAAAGGAGGGGGTGGTGTAACGAACCGCCTTCCGACCCCCCCCCGGACCGCCAAACCGTCCGAACCGTCCGGCCGAACATCCGCCGGACGGCCGTTAAACGGCGCATAGCGCCTAATAAATACACAAATATCGGAGCAAACAAGCGATCGCTCCCGCGCTCTCATCTTCGCGCGCACGCGCTCTCGTTCCTGCGCCGTCCGTAGCCACGATATGCGCGCGTGGTCCGGAGCGAGAGACCCGAGATCGAGTGGCGGGGATGCTGCCGCCGGACCGCTCCGCCGTAACGCGCCGCGCATCCCCCTCACCACGATCCTCGGGTATATAAGGCGACGTTCGCCGGAGGCAGGGACCTGATCCGCTTCTGGCCGGTCCGCCGAACAGAAGTCTCCCCAGGTTGTCACTGAGATCGAGCGCCTCGGTCTCCGCTAAGTTACTTAGTTGACAGCCGCTTCCGAGTCCGATCCCGAGCTCCGCTTCCCGACTCGTCAACCTGGGCTCAAGTACGCTTGGGCCCCGTCAAGTCACTTGACACGAAGGCGATTCTCCATCCACCCCGCCTCCCGAGTCCGACGCCACCTCACGTACGGGGGTACGGTGCTCCGTGCCTCCACCAAGCGCACTTGGCGTGAGGGGGTGTCCCCCGGCGAACATTCGCGGTCTTAACCGCCTTGCGACGGTCCGCGCTACGAAGCTAACGGAGAAAAACACGAATCCGTGTACGCGCCGCGCTCGCCACTCCCCGCGCCGCGCTACCGCCGAACGTCACGGCCACGAAAACAAGGCCGCCGGGATTCGCCGAAAAACACGCGACTAAATTCGCCGAACCGCGTCTCGCACAACAGGTGCACCTGTAGACCGATTCCCGCGTATACAGACTACGCCGAGCCGAATTGCTGAGTCACGTCCGTCCGCGCGCTTAACCGATATAACTCTTGATATATGTATCGCGTCCGTCCGAGCATCTAGGACGATTACGTATGTACCGCGTCCGTCCGAGCGTCTAGGAGAAGTAAGTTTGTGTCACGTCCGTCCGCGCGTCTTGTAAACCTGGGGGTCGATTCTCTAATTTAAGTGAGATCACTCACTTTTCGCATTTTCATTTCACGTGAGTTTGCTCGCCTGATTCGGTAACATCAAAGTGAAAATGCGAAATCACTATTATGCCGGTATGGGGGAAAACGTTTTGTCAGGAACTGTACCTGAACAGCATGGTGTCTTTATACCGATGTGTTGAATAGTAACGAGGCCGCGGTTTAAGATTTTGCGTTAATTAGTTTTAATTTTTATTTCGTTTAAAATGAATGTTACCGAAAAACAGAAGCAAATTTTGATAAATTTTATGCGGGCTCATCCGGACTTTGGCAGAGGCCGAGTGCGGTATAACCGCGAGAATAAACGAAAAATGGTAAGTAATTTTATAAAATTTTATTATAAAATAAAATTTAACTTTTAAATAGATAGCTCCCAATTTAAATGAAAATTTGCTTAAACATTTTATACTTTTCAACTTATTAAAAAAATATTACCCTCTGCTTCATCCAGAAGTACTACGTTCATTAACATTTTTCTATCTTATAATGATATAAAAAATGTAAAACTATAACGTAATATATTAATAAAGTAAAAATAGAAATATAGAAATTTATTGGTTAGATAACTTACCTATATAAAGGTTAATATTACAAACGCAAACTATTAGAAATAATATTAAGTTGTAAATAAAAGTTATAAATGAATATAATGTATACTTTTCTTATAGGATGAATTATGGGAGGAAGTCACGATCAATTTAAATTCTGCAGGATCCGGCCCTCAAAAATTGCCAAAAGAGTGGGCAAAGGTAAATATATATTTGTTGCAATTTTGATTGATTCGTGTTAATAATAATTTACAGTATTTATTGTTATGTATATAATTATCTAGATCAATATCTAGATGAAAAAATAGCTTTATTTTATTTTTATCTAAATATCTTCATTATCTTTATTAGAATATATGAAATTTGTCCAGAAAGTATCTGACTTACTTTAATCTTTGTATCTGATTGGTGTGCCATTGTATGAAACGAATATTCTACATGGAGAGGGAATCTTTGTGAATGTTTCTGTCAAGTTGCATGGCCTGGCATCCCTTCAGTCGAGAACGTGGTGGGAATAGACCACGGTCGAGAAGGTCCAGAATGATACGGCTATTGGGCCATGTCCCAACGCTTTACTACAATGACGTTTACAAAGGTTCGTCCCCTTCTCGCTTTCCATGAAGAACACTCGTTTTCTACAATGGCACTACCAAGTTTAAAAATATTGACGTAAGTTGGACTTTTTAAACAGCCCTTGTATAATATCTCCATTTTTACCTTAGATAAAAGAAGTGTTATTTTTTAAATCATTTCAGTTAATATGAATGAGTATGAAGAATTGTCTTTAGCTGCAACTTCTAAGTTATTATTTATTCTAACAAGAAAATTTTTTAAAATAATAAAATACATTGCACATATCAGAAAATAGTCACACAATGTAACAAATTGCCAAAAGTGCTTTAAAAACTTTTACAAAAAACTTTGTTATTCATTATAATGCCTGTTAAATATTCCCTCTCTACTGGTATTAATTATATATTAAGAGAACTCTAAGGCATGTTATATAAAAAAGCAAATAAGAAAATGTAAAGACAACTAATGAGCACAAATAACCAAGAGATGTATAATAATAAAATTGTTTAGATAAAAAAAAAGAAACGAAAAGATTCGAGTTTTCATGTTTAACATCTATTGATACAGTTTGTTTATTATTATACATCTTTTGGTTATTTATGCTCGTTGATCAACTCAAATCTTTGTTTCTTTTTTATCTGGATTATATTAAATTATCTAAATGCAACGGTAATAATACTACGAATCTTATTTTACATAATAATATAATATTAATAATCATTCTTCCTTTGATACAGACATGGCGTGATTGGAAGTCGAATTTATTAAAAAGAGTTGCTACATACAAAAGCTATGCAGGGGGTACTGGAGGAGGAGAACCCAAAACATTAGACACAAGTCCTTCAGAAGAAGATTTATTGGAGTTTTTGACAACCGAAGCCAGCGGGATGTCTCATATTCCTGAAGGAGGAGCTATTGGTGATCATTCATTTCAGGACTTTTCAAAGGAGAATTCTTTTCAAAATATAAGAAACGTTACTTCTCGGATAAAAAGCAGTACTGTAACGTCGCAAACGTCGCAAAAACTGCATGATACTACACTGTTCAATAAGCCTAGTAAGTTTTTGACAGCAAAATCGCCGACCTCGAGTTTCAACACTTCGTACTCTCAGGGACTTGAGGTAATATTATTTTACTAAAAACAAGGCTGAGCAAAACATCATTAAAATATTTGAAATACAAATACAAAGTACTGGCAATCTTAGTATTTGAATTATAGAATACGAAATATTTTAATCTTTTGATTTGAAATACAAAATACAAGTTGTATTTTGTAATTCAAAAATTAAAATTGCCAGATTTTTTTATTTTGTATTTTGAATTTTTTATTTGTATTTTAAATATTTTATTGATATAGTTTGCCTACATGATAAGCTTTTAAAATTGTGACATTTATTATGTTATAAATTTCAGGAGCACATTCAGGAACCCTCTTTATACAGTCATGTCATAGACGTGGATGAATATTTTCCAACAAATGTGAGTGGTGATAAATAGTGTTTCTTTTAACAATATATTTCTTGCAAAATAGTACATAAAATAAAAATATTTTCCATTCCAGATATCCTCCAATGTACTTGCTTCCATACAAAATAATATACAAAAACAGAATCTCCCCCCAAAAGCAGATGAAACTTGTTCAATATCTACAAAAAATAAAAGATATTCTGATGATGCAGGTAACTAAAATTAATTACTAAAAACGACTCTTCTCTTCAGTTTATTTTATTCAACTTTTTGACATTCTATTATTCAAGAGAATTAATACTAATCATATTATTGAATTAATTTTTTCAGATATTGGTAACAAAAAATTGAAGAAAACAAACGTTAAACATTTATTTCATCAACACACTGTAGACTACAATGACATTCAGGAGAAAATATTGGAAATAAAAAAGGAAAAATTGGCTCTACAGAAAGAAGATTTAGAATTCAAAAAGAAGTCACATCAGGAATGTACTGAACTTATGATATCATTCATTGACAAGATAGACGAACTAAAAAATATTGTTCAAACCATTGCTCCAATTTATTTAGAATAAAGTACACATGTTCTTGTTTAAACATTTTATGTAAACATTTTATATAAATAAAAATAAATTTTCTTACAGATATTGTTTCTTATATACAATTGAAATGTACCATTTTTAATATTGACAATTAATATTGAATTAAAGAGTAATTGATCACTCGATTAAGTAAAATACCATTGAATCACTCGATTAAGTATAATACCACTGAATCACTCGATTTCGTGTTTGTTCTCCACGTTCTTCATCAATACCATCATATGCTATCGGTGGTGCAACGTCTAGTTCATCGCGATGTATTTCATCACAAGGGATTCCCCATCTGATTGCCATGTTATGCAGAACGCAACAAGCGTTGACAATTAGAGCTGTACGACAAAATATTTAACCTATACACATTATAACTAAATTATGTATAATACAATTAAAATCGAGAAAGGGCCCATAGCAAGATCTTAGTGCTAAAATAATATTTCTTGTGTGATTTTATGTACAATTTCAAATTCTTCTGAATTGTACGCCGTTACTTTCGATTTGAAACATATCTCTTAAATTGAATCAGGAAAATAATATTACAACTAAATTCATAATCAATTTAGTGTTACTGATGCTTACTTTAAGACATCCGTACCTGCAATTGACGCCCACACGGAATGCAGGGAAATCCAGGTTCAAACCTTGCTAAGATAATTCTTTTCGCAACAGGTTTTTCACTCTCTATGGGGTAGGGGAGGATCTTAAGGCTCCTGATTCCTCAGCCGAGAACTCCGCGTTGACGGTAGCGACATTTCGTCGCGGACAAAATTAGAACTAATACACATGAAACGTGACAGATTGACGATGAAATGTTATCGTGCATGTCATTTTGTTATTATGTGTTTCATTGTAAAAACATGTCTTGTCTCGTATTTACCAAATTCGTAAAAATGGACCGCGAGTAAAGTTTCTTTGAATTTTATACATAAAAGTACATTTTTCACTCCTTTTAATAGCTATCCGTGTGTTTTCCTGTCTGAATAGACGTCACTTTACGTGCTTTTTACGACTATTTACTGACTACTAGGCGAAAAAAGGATAGTCGTGACCGATATTTAGAAGTGTTTTAAAGCCATCTGATTAGTCTGTTTTATCCAAATTGGCATTATTTAGAAATGGCACGTCGGACAAAATTATGTACCCATGTGTTTTCCTGTTTCAATTGCTTCACTTTACATGCTTTTTACAACTATTTACTGATTGTTAGGCGGAAAAAGGATAGTCGTGACCGATATTTAGAAGTGTTTTAAAGTCATCTGCTTAGTTTGTTTTATCCAAATTGGCTTTATTTACAAATGGCATGTCGGACAAAATTACGTGTCATTTCACGCAATTTCTCGCTTCTGACGTCACGACTTCAATCACGACTTCAATCACCGGCCGCGGCGAGTACTCAGGAGCCTTAAAGATGTCAGTAAACATCAGTAACATTAAATTGATGATCAATTTAGTTCTATGATATCACTTTTCTGATTTAATTTAAGAGCTGTGTTTAAAACCGAAAGTTACAGTTTAGAAGAATTAGAATTGTAAGTAAAATCACACAAAAATAATATTTCAGCACTATCGCAGGGTTTCCAATACAGTCGTTACAATGTTACGATATTGTGACGAACCAATCAAAGAAGAAAATACATAATTTTTTCTTCTTTGATTGATTCGTCGCAGTCGTAACATTGTAACGACTACATTGTAGACCCCCGCTAAAATTTAGCACTAAGATCTTATAACCGTCTACGGGTCTTTTTTGGTTTTAATTGTATTATATACGATTCGCGATCTTGACTTTAATTAATTTTAATAAAATTATAAAATAGCTACTTTAAATCTACATTAAGAATAATGTAAAGCAAAATAAAGTTAACCATCAAGAAAAATAATAAAAGAAATTTTAAATAATAAAAGAATTTACAAAATAATAAAAGAAATGAGTAAAATTATATGTACCAGCGAATTGTGGACGATAATGTAAAGCTCGTTCTTTCCGTAAGCAACGCCAGCGACCTTTTAAAATGCCGAAACATCGTTCAACAGCCACACGAGTCTGACAATGATGATCTGTGTACCTTGCACCTGGAGTTCCTTCTTCTTGATTTAATTTTGGTGTCAGCAAAAAAGGTAAAAGTGGGTATGCAGAATCACCTAAAACGTATAAATGTTTTTAACCAACGCTGACATCTTTTTTGTTAGATCGAAGCAGATTTAAAATTAAGAAAGAATACAATCAAGAATATAAAAAAACACAAAATATCATTAAGTGGTTCTCTTCATGCAATTATCAATGCTCTGAATTGTGGACAATTGAACTTGTTTTCCAGTAACAGCTGACAAAATTGAAGAAATCAAACAATAGTAATAATTTATTAATTGTATGATATATGGACTTAATGTTAACCTAATTAGATATAGATTGTATGCTATAGACTGTGCTCAAATTATTATTTGTTAAAGAAAATTATAAATACTACAATATTAAAGTTTAGTAGAACATGAATACAATTGCTTCTATGTATCGATATTATTGGACAATATAATTACCTAGAAGCCAGCTATCAATTTCACCTTCTCTGTGTCTCCGTTCTAAATGAGCAAATATTCTCGATGATCGTAACACTCGAGCATCATGTGTTCGGCCACCATGAGCACTATTTACCGCGAGAATTTCGCAGTTGGAACCACAAATCTGAAATTACATCTATTAGTTAGAAATTTATTATTATTGCATTTGTACTATTTTCTATACAAATTACATGATTACATGTTTATATACTTACAACCAACACATTTAGTGAATGATATAACTTTCTGTTTATAAATAAATATTCCCTCTCAGCTTCGGGTGGAACAATGGCAACATGTGTACCATCTATTGCTCCAATAACGCCTGGAAAACCACCATTTATGAAAAATCTAAAAGAAAAAGATTTAATTTATTTTATCATTGTAATAATCTTTCTCCTTAAAAAACCAATTAAAACTTTTATTTAATGTTATATAAAATTTATAGCTTATCATACATGTCTGTATCATGAATTAATTAGGTTAGTCTTGATTCCACACATATAATACATATATAATAGAATTAATAATTATTACCCTTGTTTGATTTCTTGAATTCTGCCAGCAGTTACTGGGAAACGAATCCAATTGTTCATTGCACAATTCAGAGCGTTAACAGTGCCATGAAGAGAACGACTTAAAGATGTTTGTGACATGCACGTCAAAAATTCTTGTCCAACTCTTCGTTGATATGACCCTGCTGCGAAGAAATTTAATGATGCCAGTATCTAAATAAAATAACACATTAAATTAAAATAGAGAAATCATTAAGAATTTAATGACACTAAATAAATTTCAAATTTAAAGTATAGTGTACCTAATTCATGAGATATTGCAGTTCTTCGTGATATCTGACGCATGAATGGCACCAATTCTCGAATTAGCATTCGAGTCGTATCCTTTGTCAGTCTAAAATTTATAAAAAGCATATATAATCATGCTGTAATATGAATCTTTGCCATTACTAAGGACTTTAAATACAAAATTTACCTGTACAACTTGCGAAATTCATTATCCGAAATAGAAAATGGGTCCGATACATCTCGAAGTATTCTTCGCGTAATCCTCATTACTTGATTATGAGGCTCAAAAGCCTCATCCTCTTCATCAAGTAATAAGATTGCAGCCATGTAGATCGCCATTTCTATCAGCTCTTTCCTGGTAGAAAAAAATTTACATAATTCTATACAAAATTAAGAAATGCTACAAAAATCTACATGAAAATGCTAGAATTGAAATCTGTTCTAAACTTTTGTAAATTTTTGTATTTTTGTAGTACAATTTCTACAAATTTTTCAGTGAAATTACATCAAACTACAAATTATAACATTCTTTCTAACACATTATTTCTAAATACCTTTGACGAAAAGAATATCTATGAATAAATTCAAAATTCTACTAAAAATAGAAATTTATAGAAATTATTACTTTTTTTATAGAAATGTATATTTTCTTGTAAAAATATTTTTTTTTCGCAAAAACATTTTTTCTTAATAATATAAAATTTAATTACTAAAATTAATAAATGGTCCAATACTAGGATTTTCGATAGAATTTTATATAATTTTTGTAGAATTTTATATAATTTGTTTGTCAAGATTTACCTTCGGACTTTCAAAAATTTGTGCAAAACAGTAGTTAACCTAAAATTCTTAACTATCCCACACTAAAACGCGTCACCGGCGTCGCAGAGATGATTTCTCTTGCTCTATTTCTCAGTCTTTCTCTCTCGGATTTCACCATTCGACAAGAAATTTCTTGCCGAACGAACTCCCGTGAGATGGCTCACATTTTCACCATGATGAAAGTTACGGAATCACGCGGACTGTTCACTTTTCACATTTTCACTAGATTTTAGATAGAGAATCGACCCCCTGAGTTCAACAAGCTTTGTATCACGTTCGTCCGCGCACTCGAACACAAGGCTGTACCGCATCCGTGTAACCGCCGATGCCAAATGTAAAAACGTCGAGTAGAATAAACACGTTGTTATTTTTCTACCTTTAAGAAAACGTCTAATTCCTCCAAGCGACCTTTCGCGCCCGATCCTGTACCGTCGACCGCCCGTGCGCGAAACACGGTCGTTACAGCATAAAGAGTTTGCACACCAAGCACACTTTATAATTGCTACATTATTGCATGACGCACATATAGCTTCACAATTTTTGAAACAATAATCTACGGGATTATCAAATTTAGGTGATTTTTCCTGTAAATATCCGCTTTTGTACCACGAATATTTAAATAAATTTATTGTTTCCGTTTAAATCAAAGAAAGAAGGGATCAACTAATGAGCGAGTTACCCGATTTTCGCGTTAATAAAACATCGCGCCCCTTTATACACACGGGCGTCGACTACGCGGGGCCGTTGCTAGTTCGAACTTCCAAGGGTCGTGGGTACAAATCTCATAAAGCTTATATTGCAGTGTTCATTTGTATGACCACAAAAGCCCTGCATATCGAACTCGTGTCCGATTACTCTGCGGCTACCTTTTTAGCAGCGTATCAACGTTTTATAGCGCGCCGAGGAGCTCCAAGCTCCGTTTATTCAGATAACGGCACAACGTTCCGCGGTGCCGATCGGGAACTAACCGCCTCCTTCCAAGCTACCACGCGGGATCCAAATTTTCAAAATTATATAGCTTGTGAAGGTGCAAAGTGGCATTTTCTTCCACCGTCAGCACCACATTTCGGTGGTCTTTGGGAAGCGGCGGTTAAAAGCATTAAATATCACATTAAGCGTTCAATCGGATCGCATACATTGACGTTCGAAGAACTGACGACATTGTTATGCCGCATCGAACTATTTTTAAATTCACGACCGCTTGCCGCTGCGTCCGATTCTATCGATGATTATGCTCCTATCACCCCCGGTCATTTCTTGATCGGTACGAGCCTGACCGCAAGTCCTGAGGCAAGCGTACTTGATCTCTCAGAGCAACGTTTGTCTCGCTGGCAATTAATACAAAAATTAAACGAAGAAATCTGGCGAGCATGGAGAAATAATTATCTTCATACTCTACAACAACGGCCGAAATGGCGTAGCGTACAGCAGTTAGCGAAGCAAGGACGATTAGTCCTGTTACGTGATCCTCTCGCGCCTCCGAGCAAGTGGAAACTTGGCCGCATTACACAGTGTCACCCGGGCCCTGATCATCTCATCCGAGTTGTTACGATAAAGACGGCAACTGCTGAATATAAGCGACCGATCACAAAAATCTGTTTCTTGCCTGTCGACATCAATTCTTACAATGAGCGCGACAACGCCACGGCGGGCGGTTTAGCACGATAAATAAACCTCGTGCCTGTATATATGTAAATATTAATCTCAGCTACTGTTCATTACATTGTTGTATTCCGCTTAGCTTTAAGACCGGTCGAATTTATCGAATGTCACACACATTCGAGGCGGGCGGTATGTTTCCGTTTAAATCAAAGAAAGAAGGGATCAACGGTCGCTACGGTTACCTTCTATTCAAGGACCATAATATAAACATCTTAGATCATGCTCTTCGCGCCGAAAGCGACCCTCTCTCCTTTCTTTACCATTTCCACCAATTCACCTGCGAATTCTACGAAAAGGGGGGACCGGGGTTTTCCGGCGGTTGCCGCGCCTTTTCGCGAATGCTCAGATTCGTTTCTGACCGAGAGGCAATCACACTGTAGTAGCATAGTATAAATACATATTACTCAAGGAGATCAGAAGTGCTTTACTCCTTTCCATTCCTCTCGGCGCGAGCCTTTACTAAGGCTGTACTAGCCAACATAGCGAATTAACACCAAAACCAGGAGAAATTCGCAAATCCAACATTTATAAACCGAGGATTAGATTCTCTATGCACGTGCATATTAATGAAATTCATTGAAGTGCCACTAGGCGGTGCATGGGACGTAACTCTCTCGTGAACGAAGTCATCGCATATATCAATAAATATAGACCCGTAATAGTTCATAGAAAACGGATTTGCTATTTCGTTAAAATTCTGTTTCTGCAAAATGACGCTAAATCCAAAGAATGTTTTAAAATTGTTAGCGATCGCTTTCGATGATCCGTATTATGACTTTGAATCTGTCATTAGCGAAGCTGAAAGAAATTTAAGTTTTCATATAGAGAGTCTGATAAAAGATGCTATTCAAGAATCCTTGTATATTGAAACGTATACTACTCTCAATTTTGATGAAGAAGATATTATTCAGGATGCAGTTTCAATCGAGGAAAATAATAATGATAATTATATTCAAGGTACTGTGACTTCCAATTTAAGTGCATCTATTGAATTAACAGAAAGTTTGGATGAAGAATATAAACAAAAAGTTATAAAATTTTGGAAATCAGGAAAAAAACATAAATTAAAATTTGCAACAGTTCAAGCAAGATTTAAACGTGTTTCATCAAAGCAACAATTGTATACATGGGAAAAAGAAATTTCAGAAGGTGGAAATACTAAAGAAAAATTAAAAAAACTATCAGAATATGTATTATCTCAATTTGAAGATGCTTTACAAGAATGTTTACCAATTCATGATTTAGATATTCGCAGATGGGCTTTGAATGCTAGAAATCAATTGCAATTATCGGAAGATTTTTTTAAAGCATCTGATAAATGGATTCATAATTTTAAACAGAAGCATCATATTGTTTCTAGAAAAATTAATAAATTTATAACGCAGAAAGGTTTAATAAATGTTAATAAATTAAAAACAGAGGCTAGCAATTTTGTAGAAAAAGTAAAAACAGAACTTTTATTAACTGGGGCAGAAAATGTTTTTATTTCTGATCAATCAGGTTTTAATTTAGAAATGCACACAAGACGTACTTTATCTTTTCGAGGAAAACAAAAAATTGAAACATTAACACAATCGATAAGTTCTATGACTCATAGTTATACAATTCAGCCAATCATATCAGCAAGTGGTTCTCTTTTATCACCGCTATTAATTATTTTACAGGAAAAAGATGGAAAATTTGGACCTCAAGTAGAACAAAATCTTTTTAGAGCTGCTAATGTTGTCGCATTACCTTCAAACTCTGGTAAAGTGACAACAAACCTTGTAAAAACATGGTTCACAAATGTTTATCTTCCAAACTGTAAAAATAATAGTGTTTTGCTTTTAGATTCATGGAGTGGCCAAAATTCGAAACAAATAGAAACAATGGACACATTATCCAAAAATATAAAAATTTTAACAATTCCTGCTGGGACGACCGGAATGATTCAACCTCTCGATGTCTTCAGTTTCAGAATCTGGAAAAATTATATTAAACATTTCTCTGACATGATTCTTTTATATAACTACGATGTAAACTTACATTTGCGAAACAATATTATTAAACTCCAGTCACTTATTCATAATCAATTTTCTTCTCCTCGGTTTATTTAAATATTCGTGGTACAAAAGCGGATATTTACAGGAAAAACCACCTAAATTTGATAATCCCGTAGAATATTGTTTCAAAAATTGTGAAGCTATATGTGCGTCATGCAATAATGTAGCAATTATAAAGTGTGCTTGGTGTGCAAACTCTTTATGCATTAATGAATTTTTTTTTGCATATCATTATTGTAAAATTATAAACAATAATCTATTAAAAATATACAAAAAAATCAATTTAAAAAAGGTAAAAAAAGTATTAAAAATTAAAAAAGTTTAAAAAAATTAAAAAAAAAAATTTTTAATATTAAAAAACAAAAAAATAATGTTCTGCATTAGTTTTACTTTTTAGATAAATAGATTAGACATAGATAAAAATGTAAATAGGCTTTCGTCATCCATTCGTCGTAATAATAATTCCTCGTGAGAAGGGTGGTTTACCCTCTTGCAACAAGGGTGCATGGAAATTCGTACATGTAAAACTCTATTATTTTGTTAAGGTGTGGTTCGGTGAATCTTACACACAGCGCAGCAAGAGACTGAAAGACTCTTAGTGTAACTCCTTGATATATACTCGTCACAAAGTTTATTAATGTAAGACAAAATCAAATGTAATGCGTACAGTATGATAAAATACACGCTGCTTGAATACAGCACGACCGTGCGCGCATAACAAGAGAGAAAGAAGAAAAAATAAAGAAGGGCGGTAAGGGAGCAGAACAGTGGCTCACGCATCGCACGCGGGAAGTTTCCGCAGTAACAGAAAAGTAACTAGACCGTACCGACTTTGGTAGTGGTGCGAAAAAAACAAATAAGACGACGAGAACAATCTTAACATTCCCCCCGTTCGAGTGCTTCTATACTCTATACTTGGAATGTACTCTATACTTGAACATGCCGATTGCATTAAGTGACCTATTGAATTTTTCCTTTGCTAAGGCTTTGGTCAAGAAGTCCGCATATTGATCCTCGGATCGAACATAATTTACGCATAAATCTCCTTTTACAAGCTGTTCTCTGATGAAGTGACAATGTATATCTATGTGTTTCGTTTTCGTATGGAATTCGGGATTTTTAGCTAACTTAATCGCGCTCTGATTGTCGATTCGCAATTCCGTTGCTTTGTCACAAGGATTACAAACTTCACTTAAAAGTCTACGAAGCCAGATCAATTCCCTACTCGCCATGCTTGCTGCCACATATTCAGCTTCGGTCGTACTTAATGAGACTATTTTTTGTCGTTGTGAACACCATGAAATCGGACCGTTTGAAAGTAAGAAAATGTATCCTGTTGTGGATCGCCTTGTGACTAAATCTCCAGCGTAATCTGCATCCGAATAGGCAAGTAGATCTGGATTTACATCGGTTTTTCTATAGCAGATTCCTAAATCAGCAGTTCCAGCAAGATATCTGAAAACATGCTTTACAGCACGCCAATGTACTTCAGTGTGACACGTAAGATAGCGGCTTAAAATATTAACCGCGAAAATTATGTCTGGGCGCGTTAATTGTGACAAAAAAATTAAAGAACCAATTGCTGCACGGTAAGGATAATCGTTATATCCGTTTCCTTTGTCATTCATTATGTTGGCTATCGAATGTGGATCAATCGGCACACTGACATGCTTTGCTTCACTCATATTGAAACGAGCAAGGATACGCTCAATGTAATTCTTTTGATGAATAAAGATGGAATGATTTTCTTTGTCACGCTCAATTTGGATGCCTACAAATGTGTTCAGATTGCATGTAGTGATATCAAAGGTACTTCTGAGTACGTTTATGACCTCATTGAGCGCCTCCTCGGTTTCAGCAAATACCATACCGTCGTCTACATATAAGCCTAGAAATACGAAAATATTGTTAACAAAGCCCCTGTAAACGCATGGATCAGCAGAACTCGATATGAAATTAAATTTTCTTAAAAAGGAGTCAAATTTTACATTCCATTCTCGCGACGCTTGCTTTAGACCATATAAGGATCTTAAAAGTCTACACACGTGATTTTTATCTTTCGAGATTACACCTTTTGGAACGTCCATATATATTTCCTCTTTTAACTCACTATTCAGAAATGCGGTTTTTACATCGAATTGTGCCATTTCTAAATCGTGTTCGGCTGCTATTGCTAATAATGTGCGAATTGACTCATACCTAACTACAGGTGAAAATACTTCGTCGTAGTCAATACCAGCTCTTTGAGTGAATCCTTTAGCGCAGAGTCGAGCTTTATACCGTGGGGAACTATTTGACGAATTTTTTACCTTAAATACCCATTTACACTTTACTGTTGTCCTGTTCTGTGGCAGAGGCTCCATTCTCCAAGTTTGATTCTTATCATGGGCAGCGAGCTCCTCTTCGATTGCTTCCTTCCTCTTGTCAGCGTCTGGTCCCGAAATAGCGTCCTCGTATGTCAATGGCTCAATAAATTCTATGAAGTTTGCTTCGTATATTTGCGGCTTTTCTAGTTTTGACCTGTCTCTGAGATTGCGTTGAGGTTGACTCGGCGTTTTGATGCCATCGGCGTCTTCACTGGGTTTTAATCCAGCATCAGTGACATTTTCTCGTTGAACGTATTGATTGTCATCCTTCTCCTTTGCGTTCGATATAGAAAGAGGCAGAATCATTTCATTTTCATCAGGAACGTCGTTATTCTCGGCTTTCTCATTAAATGTGACGTCTCGAGATATTTTAATCTTGCATGTTTCAGGATCATATAAACGATAGTTGGATGATTCTCCTTGATATCCAATAAATATCATCCTTTTTGACTTAGGATCCTATTTTCTTCGCTGCTGCGATGGTATATGAACATAAGCTTCACAACCAAAGGTTTTCATGTGCGTCAGATTTACTTGCTTGCCAGTCCATATTTCATAGGGAGTTAGACCGTTCTTGTGAGATAATGGAGTTCGATTGTATATATATACGGCAGTATTCATGGCTTCTGCCCATAATCGAAGTGTTAAATTCTTTGCATGCAGCATTGTGCGAGCCTTTTCGACGAGTGTCCGATTGTGTCTTTCCGAGCAGCCGTTTTGCTGCGGTGTATAGGGAGCAGTTGCTTCTATCTGGATTCCTCGTGATGTCAGAAAACTCTTCATGCTGTGATTGATGTACTCCCTTCCATTATCCATTCTGATAGCTTTGATCGGCCGGCTAAACTTGTTTGTTATTAGAGCTTGATATTCTTTAAATTTTTCAAAGACATCTGCCGTATGTCGAATAAAATATATGCTTGTGAAGCTTGATGCATCGACTTTGAAGATTACGTAGAACCGAGATCCTCCTATCGACTCATTTTGCATAGGACCACCCACGTCTGTGTGGATGAGTTCTCCAGGCTGCGTGTTTCTAGCTGTGATGCTCTGAAATGGACGTCTGTGTTGTTTTCCTACTTGGCATGGTCCACAAAATAGTTTGGTTTCCTGAGAGACTTGTCCGAGATCCAGCAGTCCTTTTTTATTCATTTCAACTAATGATTTCAGGCCCACGTGTCCAAGACGCTCATGCCATAAACGAAGTTTCGAACTAGCAGCTACGTTCGCCTCAGCTCTGCAACAAGTTTTAATCAGCATTCGATAGAGATTTATACCATGTGACACTGCAATTGCCATAGGTTTCTTATTTTGACTGATTATGACAGATGTGGCTTTGAAGACTACTTCGTGCCCCTTTTTGGTATACGCTCCCACTGAGAAGAGATTTTTATTAAGCGAAGGTATATACAGTACGTTGTCCAATCTTCCATC
Source organism: Solenopsis invicta (assembly GCF_016802725.1). Taxonomy (NCBI): domain Eukaryota; kingdom Metazoa; phylum Arthropoda; class Insecta; order Hymenoptera; family Formicidae; genus Solenopsis; species Solenopsis invicta. Next base: position 5,524,404 of record NC_052666.1, read on the forward strand.
CAGCCACTGGTCTCCTATTTTTCGCTTGATGAAAATAGTTCCGTGTCCTTTGACCTCACAGACAGTTCCATCACCGATTGTGACTGAATCTCCATTGCTCTCTTGAAAATCATGGAACCATTGGCGATGAAATGACATATGTCTGGAAGCACCACTGTCTAGCGTCCAAGTGTCTTGCGGATTGATTTCTACGATATCTGTTTCCGCTGAGGATGCGCCGTAATTCTCAGTCTGACCTTCTGCTTTCTGACCAGGAGTATTCTGCGATCTCAATCGTTTGCGACAGTATTTAATAACATGACTTTTCTTATGACAATAATTGCATTCTACATCTTTTCTTTTATCAACAAATCGTTTAGGATGAATATTTTTATCAGAAGATTTTTGTGGCTTACTTACGTTTACGGCAGATAGAGCACTAGCCACATCATCCATTGCTGTCATCCTGCTCTCCTCTTTCAGAAGACGCGTAGTCAGATTTTCTAGATTTTGCTTGTCTGTATCTACGCTGTCCCAGGCAGTTACGAATGCATTGTACTTAGAGGGCAGACTACTAAGTATCTTTGCCATGATTGTTATATCAGAGATGTTCTCGTCTAAGTCAATTAGTTGTCTAGCCATATTCTCTACTTTGGCGACGTGCTGGGCGACGGAATCATTTGACGACATCCTATAGTCGTGAAATCTAGTCAATAAAATTAGTTTGTTAGACTCACTGTGCTGTTCGTGCAGGGCACTCAGCTTCTTCCACATTTCTGCTGACGATTTGCAGGTTATAAGATGCTCGAGTTGTCCAGGATCCATAGAAGACGAGAGGATGAACATCGCTTTGGCATCCTTCTTTATCCAAGCTTTTCTTTCTGCTTCTTCTTCAATCGGTGCTGTTTCGATGCCGGTTACAATACTGAAAATGTCGTTTGCAACGAAAATTGCACGCATCTGAAATTTCCATGCTTGGAAATTTTCACCATTGAACTTCGTGACATTCTTGAGATCTATGAGTTCACTCATCTTGCTATGTGTGTCTGATAAAAAGCAAGGGACGTACAGTTGAGTCTTATATGTTGAATTCACGTGCGTGGCCTGGGCCCATAACCTATTAAGGTGTGGTTCGGTGAATCTTACACACAGCGCAGCAAGAGACTGAAAGACTCTTAGTGTAACTCCTTGATATATACTCGTCACAAAGTTTATTAATGTAAGACAAAATCAAATGTAATGCGTACAGTATGATAAAATACACGCTGCTTGAACACGACCGTGCGCGCACAACAAGAGAGAAAGAAGAAAAAATAAAGAAGGGCGGTAAGGGAGCAGAACAGTGGCTCACGCATCGCACGCGGGAAGTTTCCGCAGTAACAGAAAAGTAACTAGACCGTACCGACTTTGGTAGTGGTGCGAAAAAAACAAATAAGACGACGAGAACAATCTTAACATATTTAACATAAAAAACATTTTCAAAGAGCGACTGAAATTATTTCAGTACAAGAAAAGACAATTTTATTTTAAGGGCTGATTCACCCCCTTATTTTGGTTCTTTGGAAAAAAGAAAAAACACGTAACTTTTATTTTTTCTTGCTCTTTAATTTGGTATTTGTTTCATTAAAATCGGAGAATAATTTCTTCTGTTATATTCAAAATACTACAAAAATAAGCCATTTTGGGGGATGTTTTACCCCTTGCAACAAGGGTACATGGAAAGTCGGACATGTAAACTTTACTATTTAACATAAAAAACATTTTGTAACGATTTCGTGTTGATCGGTACATTATTTTTATGTGTAACATCATGATGATTTCCTAATACCCTCAACTTTGGGGGTCGATTTCAACCTTTAATGTTGACCATTGCCGATAAAAAAAAATACGTGTCTATTATTTTCGCCTACTCTACAAATGTGCAAAGTTTCAATGAAATCGGTGAGTCCGGCAAAGGTAGGTTTACTTGTTAGAATATTTCAGAATTCACATGTATGAAAAGTTCTAAGAGAAGACGTAGAGTTTCTAAGCATTTCCAAAAAATGTTCCAATTCGTATAAAAATTATGAGAAAAACTTTAACCAAACAGATTTTGGGAAAAATATGATAAAATGTGAAAAATATTTTCTTACATTTTTTTCCAACGAGAAATAAAAATTTTATAACTTCTCAGAATTATTACATCCAGCCTTAAGGAAAGGAAGGCTATCTTTCAAAAGATGCCTAGGACTTGAGGAAGGCAGGGAAGAATGCAACAAAAACTCTTTTATTCTCGTGACCACACTAGTGGGATGTGCAGCACGAGCCGAACGCACTTTTGATGATTCCGAAATTATGTCAACGTGTAATGACACGCTTTAACGCCTTTTCAGACTCGTGCCATCGTTGGTCCTAATTAGAGTCAGAGAATTCAATCTCTATAACTCGGGATCGGACCGAGTGCGATCTTTTTAGTCGGGAGGTTAGTGTACGAGATGGGTTGATGAAATAAAATTTTACATTAAAGCTTTTCTTTTAACTAAGACTTAACATATATTCTGATACTTAAAATTTACATACATAAGGTTTCTATAAGGTTGTTCGAAAAACTAGCAAATAAATACATAATCGGTTATTGTTATTTAATAGAAAAAAGAAAACAATATATCAAGGTAATCATTATTAATTAGAAAAAATTAAAACAGGAGTACATAATCTGTTAGCTTATTTAAAATATAAGACGATTAGGTAATGATTATTTAGAAAATTAAAATTTAAGTACATCGTTTAATGTCAGTAGGAAAATCTAAGAAGTTAACTAAAAGAAGTTAATGTACAAATATTGTTTTTGAGGTTTGGAAAATACTGAGAATTACAGAATAGTACATGATTAGTTATCAAGAATACAAATAATTAATTATGACTATTTGAAAGAATTAACGTTAGTGTAAATTAATTATTATTATAAGTACAGTGTTTAATTGAGAAAGCTAAGCGGTGCATATTCAAATATAATTGATTTAGAAATTATACGTATTAAATTAGCATTACAGAATAATTAATTTGAAAACCTTAACTATGCACGTTACTATGTATACAGGAGGAGATGGAATTAATTTATTCTTTAATAAATTCATAATTAAGCGTTGAGATTCATATTTCAACTATTAAATCAAATTGAACTTAAGATTTAAGAATGAAAATAGAACATTTATATTTATATAGAGATTAAGAAATATTTAGAGGGAAAGTCGGGAATTGTTTAAAATGAGAATTGCTGTATTAATCCGAAATAAAAATAATAATATTGGGAGCAAGGAGCTGGGACATGAACGGCTGTGATTGCTCATTAGCGATTGATTCCTAACGAGTTGAATGGAAAATTGAAGTAAAACCAAAAAGAGTATAAACTTACTTATGGTAGCAGAGAGATGACGTTTTCTGATTGTTGAAAATTGTTGATGGAGAACGATCTTAAAACTAGACAGTCTGCGTCTCGCGCACAGATTCTAAGTTCAAAACGATTTTAAAAATAACGCGCACAGCTTCGACTCTAGACTGAGAATAAAAATCTTGGATCTTGAATCTTGAAAAATAAAAATGATAATGACGACGGAGTGTCAGGAATTTGCACATTTTATAGAGCTTAGGAAAGGGCGTGGAGATCAAGTGGGTGAGATGGCGATTTGATTGGGTAAAGCTTTTTGAGCTTTTTTCCTTCCCTTGGAGATTCTTTGTTATCGAAATTTTGGGCTTATTCGTTGGGTAGTTCACCAACGCTCACTACCAATCATCTTCTTGGATGATCTTTCGTTGGCTAATTTTCCATCTTTTCCTGATTTTTCTTGAGGGGCGAGCAGTTGCATCACCCAATCGCTTAAGGGATTCGTTATCTTACGGTTTCTCTTCTTGGTTCGGTTCCGATTTTTTATATCGTCGCGTCCGTTTATTTGCGACTCGCTTTCCATATGAATCATCTTTCCGTTCGTGATGAAACATAGGTTCGAACAAACAAGGGCGGGGTTGTAAATTTTGATTTTATAGTTTTATAGTTTCCGTTTTGCGTCGCGACTCAATCTTATCTCTGATTGTTGCTAGACTGTAATAGCATTTAGATTTTTCTCTTTTGAGTTCAGGCTTTGTTCGTTCATATGGATTATTGTATTAGGATAAGCCGTTGCTTGTAGTTTTGTCGTCGCACGATTTCTCCTTTTTTGCTTATGTTACGTCCGGGGGACTCCACGATTTCCCTTTTCGCCGATAGTTAGTATCACTCGCGTTATCATAAAAGAAATGTGATGGCGTGAGAAATTTGTTCCGAAAGGAAATAGAATTAGTAAATATACGATCTAAAAGATAACATAAAAATACAGAAAGAATCATGTATTAACAGAATTTGGAACAAATTACTCAACCTGACGCAACGATTCGTGAGAACGGACAGAATCAGGATTCGAAGAAATTATTTGAGAAAGATAACTGTAAGCCGGAATAACGATTAAGGAATTTCGAAATCATAATTTATAACCCTGGCTTGTTTGTTCACCTGACAGAATCGAAAGCAATATCTGTCTTGTAGGAACGGGTAAAGCCAGGATTCGAGAAAGGAAATTTAACTTTATCTACGCCAAGATAAAGATAAGTCCGGACGCCGTACAGAAATTATCAGAATAGAAATTATAAAGGATCTGGATCTGTTTGTTCACGCGCATGACTCATCACGGATCACTCACGGTAGTTAATCCTCAGTAAATTAACGATAAGAGGATAAGGGCCATAAATTTAAACAAAATCGATAGTGAATCTCTCGAGCGATTGGGCGACTCAATAATCAGCCCCTCTTAGAATTAAGAAGACTCAAGAAAAGATAAAGGGTTAACCAATCATGCATCGTCTGAGAAGACGATTCGGAAGGGCCGTCGGCAAACTAGCCAACGACAAGTCGAAATTTTAGAAAATAAGATAAAGTTTATAACTATCCCAAATCTCCCACCAATCAAATCTCCATTCCACCCGCTCGATCAACTCTACGCCCCTTTTCATTTCCTATAAAATGTCCAACTTTCTCGGAATCAATCAATCAAACGGGAGCAAATCACTAATCAATAATAGTCACCAGTTTTTCTACGAGTTACGAGCTCTGCATCACCTAATCCAGAGCCACTTTTACTTTGAACCTAAAATTCGAAGCAGTGCGCGGCATCAAGTTCCACTTCAAACCACCACCAGCACTTGCGGGGCCCCTCCAGCCACCACAGACAGTCCTGAGAAGGGCTTTTTACTACAAAAGAAAAAAAGGGAGAGAGGAGTAAGTTATCAATATTTTGCCCCTTCGTCCTCGGACCTTTTGTGTGCTTTTCTAACTAACGCATTGATTGTCAGTAGACAATCTCGGAGAGTGGAATCATCCCGCGAATCGCCTTCGTCGCGAAGAGAGCAGGCCGGACCCCATAGAGTTACGACAGCTTTCCCGATGGCCAGTTATTCGAGAGGATCCGCCCTCTATTTCTCCTCAAGAAGAAGAGGAATACATCGTACATAATTTACGCACTCCGTCTCCCGCTCATTCCAACTCATTCCAGCTAACATATAGGATATTTCCCGACTCCCCTCCGTCCTCCGTTTCAGGTCCTTCATACTCCCCTACCTCTCCAGATTTCGTCGACTCTCCTTCCCCCACGAATTCTGCGCCCAGCGTAAAATTTATAGAGGAAATCTCCTGCCCTCCATCTCCCGCGAATTCCACGTCCAGCGTGGAATTCATAAGGGAAATCTCCTCCCTTCCTTCACCTGCGAGTTCCACGTTCAGCGTGGAATTTCTGGAGGAGATCGTCACCATCACCGAGTGTGACGACTCATCTTCCACCCAACACGCACACACACTTCTTTACAATTATTTTCACACTTAAATTAATAATAATAAACGTTCGAAAAATTTTCCATTCAATAAACACGATTGTATTGTAGTAGCCAGTTACTTGCGGCAACTTTAATGTATATTCGCTACCACGTAACTTTATAATTATGTTGTACATAAGACCTGAATTTTAAAATACATGTAAAATTGTTTTTTTTTATTGTTATTCTTTTGATGCCTCGTATAAAAACAGAAGAATAAAATTAAAAGTTAAAAAAATTGAATATTTACTGTTGTTATTCAAAAGTAGGAATAGAGGACTGTAGATTAAATTGTGGGATCGATTCTTTTAAAATTTGGTGATTCTAAAGATGTGCTACCTAACGATAATGTTGAATTTTTAATAATAAGATTTATTAATGGTTTTCGTTATAAATAATAACATAAGCATGTATATATATTTTTTAAAAAAAAGGTAAAAAAAGATGCCAATTTATGCGTGTGTACGCACCTTATCTTTAATTTTTTTAATTAACAGAAAAATTTTTTTATGCTAACCCATGTGGTAATTTTATTTTTAACTTTAATTTTACAAAACAAAAGTAGTACTACATTATACTTTGTATTCTCATTGAAAAATTTTCTTATTCCAACCCAAGTGGTATGTATCTTCACAATCTTGCAAAGTTAAAATCATGTATTTCATTACAAACAAAATAAATATTGCTTAACACTACAAAACGCATGATATCAGTACAAAATTACCTTTTCAAAAAAAGGTAAAAAAAAGGTGCCAATTTATGTGTGTGCTCGCGCACCTTATCTTTAATTTTTCTTATGAACCCAAGTGGTACTATTTTTGTATTTTGACTAAAATTTTTCCATGCTAATCCATGTGGTAATTTTACCTTTAACTTTAATTCTACAAAACAATAGTAGTACTACTTTGTATTCTCATTGAAAAATTTTCCTATTCCAACTCAAGTGGTATGTATTCTAAAAAATGAGTGAAATCTTTAAATTGCGCCAATTATAAAAAGAATATATTGCTCTTTGAAATAACTACTGTACTACTTTTAACAAATAAAATGCAAGTGATAGTATATTTATTTTTTAAGTAAAACCCAAGTCGCGGTATCTTTAATTCCTTTTTAAATAAAATTCAAGTGATACTGTCTGTGTATTTTTATTGAAACATTTTTCTGTTCTAATCTAAATGTCTAAATATAATCTAAATAAAATGTTGTAAAACAACAGCGCCAATTTTTTGTAGTTTAAAAATTTTTTATTTTAATAAAACATTCTCATTTCTGTTTTCTCTTTAATTTTTTGAGATTAAATGTTACATATTTCATTGAAACTTTTTTAAATTAAATACATCCACTTAGATTAGAACAGAAAAATGTTTCAATAAAAATACACAGACAGTATCACTTGAATTTTATTTAAAAAGGAATTAAAGATACCGCTACTTGGGTTTTACTTAAAAAATAAATATACTATCACTTGCATTTTATTCGTTAAAAGTAGTACAGTAGTTATTTCAAAGAGCAATATATTCTTTTTATAATTGACGCAATTTAAAGATTTCACTCATTTTTTAGAATACATACCACTTGAGTTGGAATAGGAAAATTTTTCAATGAGAATACAAAGTAGTACTAGTATTGTTTTGTAGAATTAAAGTTAAAGGTAAAATTACCACATGGATTAGCATGGAAAAATTTTAGTCAAAATACAAAAATAGTACCACTTGGATTTAAAAACAAAATTAAAGATAAGGTGCGCTAGCACACACATAAATTGGCACCTTTTTTTTACCTTTTTTTGAAAAGGTAATTTTGTACTGTAAAAAATTACCTGAAGTTTGCGATGAATTTGTAAAAAAAATTGTAAATTACGTTAATAGCAGACCCAAGCGATCAGCTATTTATCGGGATTTTTCGGAATGTTTTCAAGGAAAGAATTACAAACTCTTAAAATTATCTGACACACGATGGCTCTCTCACTACGCATGTGTAGAAAGAATTATTCAATCTTGGGACGCTATTAAACATTTCTTAACTTTAATGGTTATGAATGAGAGAACAAAATGTGCAGAAAATATACTTATTTTAATGGAAAATGTAGAAACAAAAGCATATTTGCTGTTTCTAAAATATGTATTGAACTTTTTTAATAGTTTTAATGCATTTTGTCAAGTCAAGGAAGAAACAGTAATTCATTTACTACAGCTAAAGTCGAAACAGTTTCTTCATCAAATTTGTAATAATTTTTTAAAGCCGGATGTAACAGATTTTCTGCATATTAAATTTGAAAATATTGACTATCATAAATCCGCAGATAGTATTTATTTAGGTTTTGAATGTGAAAAATATCTCATAAAATTAAAGAAAGACCACATAAACGTGGTACAGATAATTAGAAATAACTGTTTACAATTTTATATAACTGCTGCTGAAGAAATCCGAAAAAGATTGCCAGTTGAGGGTACATTTTTATCAAAACTATTGGTCCTTCAACCACGTTCAATATTCGATATTCCCATTGACACATCGTTGAATGACATTTTTTTATAGCCGATACTATCAGCGGTTTTGATAAAAATGGTTTAAGAGAGGAATGGTTATTATTACATTCCAATCTATCAGAAACAAAAAAAATGAATCTGTCAAAACAAAATTTTGACGAAATGTGGATCAAAATTTTACAGTATCGAGATGCAAATGATGATACAAAATTTCCCAATTTAAAATGCCTCTTGAATGCAATTAGATCTCTTCCGCATTCTAATGCCGATCCAAAAAGAATATTTTCTATTTTAACCGACATTAAAACAAAAAAACGGAACAGTTTGTCGTCTACTGCTGTAAATTCAATTTGTGTCTTAAAATCTGCATTCAAGACGAGACGAGAAAATGCTTTGACGATGAAAATCAATGAACAGCATTTAAATCTCATGTCGACAAAAATATATTTGAAAACTTGTTAAAAGAAAAAGAGTAGTCTTCAGCTATACGCTGCAGATGATATTGCTAGTTCCTCCTCATCCATTAGTAGTGCCAGGGCTGGATTTACTATAGGGGCTTAATGGGCTATAGTCCAGGGCGGCAAAATATAGGGGCGGCAAAATATGGAGACACGACGCGCCGCAGCATGTCATGCCGCGGCGCGTCGTGCCGCAGGACCGCGTTTCAGAGGCGGCATACGGCTGAGGTTCAATCGTACGCCGCGGTGTGTCGTGCCCACCGAAACCCTATCTCGCAAGAGAAGTTAGACCTCGATTATTACATATATGAGATCGAGCCCGGCGGCCGGCAATCGGCATTACTTACGATACGTGAGAATTAGCGTGCGACAATATTATATCCATTTGTGTTTCATATTTTATGTTTTATCTTTTGTATTTTAAAATCAAATAAATTTCTTGATTAGTATATATAAATTTTAGTTATTAATCGCAGTTTTTTATGTTTTTTACCTTTTACTTCCTTTTTTATAATTTGCATTAGATTGCTGTCGCAGCCTTCAATTTTTTTTTAAATATTATATAAGAAACATGAGTGACGAATACGGTTAAGTGGAAGTCAGTACAAGAAACGTAGGTTGGATAAGGCTGAGAGAGAACGTAGTATCGTAGAAAAAACTCTTAAAATTGATAGTTTCTTTAATCAACCGAAAGTTGTTAATCTACTAAATAACTTTGAAAAACCAGCCATTTCCATTGCTGATTCTTCAAAACAGCTCCTTCCCATTACTGATTCGGATAATATCAAAGAAATTGTACCAACAGCTTGTGACATAGACCCTAATTCTAATTTCACCTCAAAGTCCCCAGAGCCAACTACTTCGTCTTCTATTACTAATATCAAAGTAATAATTTGGCAGTTAATTCTAATGTGATTGTAAAGGATCCAGCTTTATGGGTAATAAACGATGCTACACATAAATACGTTTTGCAGCATGGAATTAACCAAGATCATGTTCATGATAAAAATTTTGATTTTTCCCGCTCAAAGAGACTTTGTGGTAAGCAATATCGATATTTAAATGAATCTTTATTTAAAACCCAACTTGTCAATGGCCAAATAGTAAAGCGATCGTATTTAATGTACTCAGAAAGTTCTGGTTCAGTGTTTTGTGTTCCTTGTCAATTATTTGGTGGAACTACAAAAATAGCAAAAGAAGGATTTGACGACTGGAAGCATGGCAATGATGCATTAAAAAATCACGAGAATTCTTTTGAACACAAGTCGTGTGTTTTAGAATTGAAAATGAGATCAAACACTCTTGGAAAAATTGATACACATTTTTCTTGTCAAATAGACACAGAGAAAAAGTACTGGCGCAACGTTTTGAAACGGGTTGTAGCCACTGTCCGTGCTTTGGTAACTGCAGGTTTACCTTTAAGAGGTCATATCGAGAAGTTTGGTTCGTCAAGCAGTGGTAACTTTATAATGTGTCTTGAACTTATTTCTGAATTCGATCCTTTTTTGGCAGAGCATATAGCTAAGTACGGTAATCCAGGTCAAGGCCACACTTCGTATTTATCTTCTACTACATATGAACATTTCGTTAAGTTAATGGTTGAAGAAGTAACGAAACAAATAATTAAAGAATTAAAGAGTGCCAAGTATTTTTCTATTATAGTAGATTCAAGTCCAGACATATCTCATACTGATCAACTTGCAGTGATTGTGAGATATGTTTTGGAAAATGGACATCCTGTAGAGAGGTTTCTGTGTTTTGTTCCGAATGCTGGTCATAAATCAATCGAACTTTTTGATGCTGTTGTCACTGTGCTTGTGGGTTTTGATATCGATATTGCAAATTGTAGAGGTCAATCATATGATAATGCCATGAATGTGTCTGGAAAATATGCCGGATTACAAGCTAGAATTAATGAAATTTCTCCAAATGCTGTATACTCTCCCTGCTCAGCTCATTCCCTGAATTTAGTTGGAGAACATGCAGCAAGTTGTTGTAAAGAAAGTAATGACTTTTTTCTTCTTCTTCAAAATTTGTATGTATTTTTTTCAAGTTCTACTTATCGCTGGGAAATATTACAGAGACATTTAACACAACGTGAAAACAGAATTCTAAAAGGCTTGTCACAAACACGATGGTCAGCCCGTTATGACGCGTGTCAGAGTCTTAATAAATGGAATGAAGTGATTGAGGCTCTTACATCAATTGCGGAAGATGAAACAGAAAAATCTTGTACTCGATGTGAAGCTTCAGGTATCATCCGACAACTACAACGTCTTGAAACAGCTATTCTTTCTTCAGTATAGGATAATTTATTACAGAGATTTTATTTTTCTAGCAAGAAGCTCCAAGCAGCTGACATTGATCTTTATACTGTAGCAGAACTATACGGTTCACTAATAAACTATGTTGAAAGTATTAGGAAAACTTTTGATACCTACGAAAATGCTGCTCTTAAAAAATCATTTGTTACAGAGTATGAAGATATATCGAAAAGAAAAAAGATAAGAAAACTCCAAGACGATGAATCACGAAATTTTGAAACCGAATTTATTGGGCGAGAAAACTTTAAAATCAATACTTTTTATGTCATAATTGATAGAATAGTTGCAGAGTTAGAACGTCGAAAAGCAGTCTATGAAAAGTTAAGCACGAGTTTTGGTTTTTTAACTAAAGGAATTACAATGGATGATAAAACTATTGCTAAAAATGCTGTCAGATTAAGTAATGAATACAAAGAAGACTTGCCATATTCAGAATCGTTTCAAAATGAATGTCTCCATTTCTTTGGATTTTTAAAAAATTTAAATGAATCTCCAAGCACTATTTGAGAGATCTGCAAAATGATTTACGATAAAGGCCTCCAAGAAGTATATCCTTACATTAATATCGTACTTAGAATCTTCTTATGCATAGCTGTAACAAACTGTTCAGCAGAAAGATCTTTCTCAGTATTACGGCGCGTCAAAAATTATCTCCGATCTACGATGTGTGATGAACGTCTCAACTATTCAGCAGTTCTTACAATTGAGTCAGAAATCGCAAAACGTATAAATTATGATGATATAATTGATTCATTTGCTAATGCTCAGTCGCGTAGAAAGGTAATAAAATAAGTAATAATTGAAGAAGTAATTCACAATTAAAGGACCTTCATTTAACAAGTATTTTATTGTCAAAATCAACATTTTAATTAAAAATTAAATTATAATAAAATCAAATAAAAAAATAAACTTTAAAAAATTAAAAAAAAATTAAAAAACAAGAAAACACAAAAAAACAAAAAACCGGAGCGCGAAGTCCTATCGTGCAGCCTTCTCGTGGCACACTCTGTGGTATTTAATAATTCATTTAATATAATAAATAATCAATTAAAATACCAGCTAATGCGAATAGGTTTTTTTGCAATATTATACAGAGTGACCCAGAAAATCTGCCCATGCCCTCATGGGTTGATAGAGCAAGTAAAACTGAGAAGAAAAGTCCTTTACCATTTTTCGAAATTCGCAATAGTTAACGAGATAAAAATTAATTAAAGTCGGCGAATGAAGGCGTACTTTCCCTACCCACCGCGCGCGGGACCGCCTAGCCGTCACCAAGCTCTTGGCTCGGCGACAACCAGGCGGTCCCCCCCACGCGCGGTAGTTGCTGCTTTACTCCCTCCTCGCCGCGCCGCCTGGCTTGGTGACGGCTAGGCGATCCCGCGCACGCGGCGGGTAGGGAAAGTACGCCTTCATTCGCCGACTTTAATTAATTTTTATCTCGTTAACTATTGCGAATTTCGAAAAATGGTAAAGGACTTTTCTTCTCAGTTTTACTTGCTCTATCAACCCATGAAGGCATGGGCAGATTTTCTGGGTCACCCTGTATATACAAGTTGACAAGTTATATCCTAATATTAACATATTAAAAGCTGTTACATTTGGAATTTATTTTACACAGGCATTAGACTTGTTAAGTTAAAAGTTGTTACACTTAGGAATCATCATGTTCAGGTCGCGTTATGCATTTCTTATAAAAATTCTAATTTTCACTGTACAAGGGGCGGCTGCTACTTTTCAGCCCCAAGCGGCAAAATACGTAAATCCGCGCCTGAGTAGTGCAATCTAATAGTGCAATTTTACACTTTTTAAAAAAAGATACACTAAAAAAAGTTACTATTAATAAATTTTAAGATATATTTTTTATACATTTGCAAGAGAATATTTACTAAATGTAAATACATATTTATTTAGTAATTTAGATATGGTAAGTAAATATTTTATTGCAAATATACAAATATTTAATAAAATTTATAGTAAATTTAGTAATATTTTTTAGTGGGTCTTTTATAAACGGGTCTGCACAAGACCTCGTGTCTGAACAAGGCATCGTGTCTGAACAAAACATATATACTTATCATAAATACGAGTATGTAAAAAATATTGTCCTGCGCAAGATCTCAAGTTTGCACAAGACACCGTGTCTGAACAAGATAATTTGCGCTGGTTACAAAAACAAGTTTCAAAAAAACGCAATATGATAACACATGTTCGATTATTTTTTTATATTATTTTTTAGTGGAATAGACCTATGGGGAAACCACTTAAAAAACAACGCATCTTCAATAGTACCTCATGGATGATGTGGAAAACTATTGTATTGTAAATATACAGGGTGTCAGGTAACGATCGCCCGTGGTTTCGTGGATTGATAGATCAAGTAAAACTGAGCAGAAAAGTCCTTTACCACTTTTTAATATTTGCCATAGTTAACGAAATAAAAATTAATAAAGTCTGCGAATAAGCGCGTATCACCGCGCGCAAGGACCGCCCGCCGGTCGCCGAGACGTAGACAGCCGCGGCTGTAGGCGCGGCGCTGTGCGGTGAGGAGGGAAAAGCAGCAGTAGCGGCGGCCTGCGAGCGGCGCGGCAAGGAGGGAGAAGTAGCAATGGGTACTCGTGAGCGGCGAGCGGTGCTAGATCGTTGCTCTGAGCTGCTCGTTCCCTCGTTTTCTTATGAAAATGAAATTTTTTAATACAATATCTAAATATGGAAATGTATCTTTTTTCATTACAAATGTGTGTATACACACATACATGCATGAACAACGCGTGACAGAAACGCGCGATTTAAAAAGTAATTTTTTGCGCTGTGGTAAGAAAATGATAAAGTGCTATCATTTCCACACCACCTTGCGGTAGATAGCATGGTGCGTTTTTTTTAAGTGGTATCCCCAGTAGGCCTAATCCACTTTCTTGCATTTTAACTCCTCGAGAAGGGCGGGCAACACATTTTGCAAAAAATGTGCGTAAATATCGCCAGTTACTCGAAGTAGGAGAAAATAGGGACCAATCTGAAAATTATCATAACAGTAATTTTTATAAACTGAGTCCGTAAGAGAGAGAGAGAGAGAGAGAGAGAGAGAGAGACCATTTTTTAATAAGATATACTTCGGAGAAAAGAGCTGTTCCGCCGACACTGCGCAAGCAGTCCTGTGTTTATTTCGCCGGCAATTAGTATTTCTTAACAATATCGAGAACACTTCATGAAGATAATAAACATAATTTCGCAAAAATAAATGCCCTGCATCTCGCGCAAAAATTTGTTGCACTCGCGCAAAAATTGTATGCAATCCGTTCCGGCGTAAAGTACGGTGCACCACGTCCCGTGATAGACCGAGCGCATGACGCACGCTGATTCCCCGCTGGTTTTTCACGAACGCTCGAAGGATCCTCTTCTCGTATTGTACGCAAACTTGCATTTGTCGACCACAGTCTTGCCGAGAATGCAACACCAAGATTTACATCTCTTCTTGCTTCACCATAAATTATCACCATTTCGATTCATTCCTCAGCACTGTATTCCGCCATTTGATCGCAATAAATAACGATGATACACGACGGAAGCACCTCAAGACACGCAAAGACATGCAAAACACGTTGAAGTGTATAAAACAAGAAAATTCAAAAAGAACACTGGCGTCGCCGCACTTAGGCGGGAGATTAACAGGGAGCGATATGAGCGTTGTTTTCGAATGTCATTTGTTATTTTATAGACTTCATCGTGTTTTGCGTGTCTTTGCGTATCTCGAGGTGCTTCCGTCGTGTATCATCGCTGTGTATCGTTATTTGCGATCAAATGGCAGAATATAGTGCTGCGGAATATACCGAAATGGTAATAATTTATGGTGAAGCAGGAAGAGACGCAAACCTTGCTGCTCGCATGTACTCTGAACGATTTCCCAACCGAGAACGACATCCCGATCCTCACGTTATTTTGCGATGCATTCAACGTTGCCGGGAAAGAGGATCGGTGTTGCATTCTCAGCAAGACGGTGGTCGAGAAATGCAAGTTCGCGTACAAGACGAAGAGAGGATCCTACAAGCGTTCGAGGAGGATCCCCGGAACAGCGTGCGTCGTGCTGCTCGTGCGCTGGGTTTATCACGAGACGTGGTGCACCGTACTCTACGCCGCAACGGATTGCACCCGTACCACTATCAGCGGGTGCAACAAATTTTTGCGCGAGATGCAGAGCAGCGTATTTACTTTTGTGAAGGTATTCTTATTACTTTCATAAAGTGTTTGCGCTAGTTATAAGAAATATTAACTGCTGGCTAAATGAATATAGGATTGCTCGCGCAGTGTCGGCGAAATGACCTTTTCCCCGACCGCATCCTGTGGACGGACGAAGCAACCTTCACACCGAACGGCGTGTTCAACTCCCATAATCGAGTATTATGGGCAGATGAAAATCCGCACGCCGTTCGGCAAGGAGCCTTCCAGTATCGGTGGTCCATAAACGTATGGGCAAGAGTAATAGCGAACCGAATCGAAAGTATATCAATTAAGAAATGCTCTCTCTCTCACACACACACACACACACACACACACACACACACACACAGAGACTCAGTTTTTAAAAATCACACTGTTACAACAATTTTCAGATTGGTCCTTATTTTCTCCCATTTCGCTTAACTGGGCTGATTTACGCACATTTTTTAGAAAATGTGTTACCAGCTCTTTTGGAAGATGTTCCCCTTCGCGAACGGGCGGAAATCATTTATCAGCACGACGGGGCTCCTGCGCATTTTTCGCGGCAAGCACGCACTATTTTAAACGAGCGCTATCCGGACAGATGGATGGGTCGTAATGGCCCAATTATTTGGCCGGCGCGGTCGCCAGATCTTAACGTGCTCGACTATTTCGTTTGGGGTTACATCAAAGATTTAGTCGAGCACAGGCGTGATGGTACGGAAGCTGAGATGCGAGAAGCGATTCTCGCAGCTTTCCGTACCATCACGCCGGAAATGGCACATCGCGCAACGCGCAATATTACTCGAAGGGCTGAACTTTGCGTACGAGAACGAGGACGGCACTTCGAACAATTCTTGCATTAAAAATGCAAGAAAGTGGATTAGGCCTACTGGGGATACCACTTAAAAAAAAAACGCACCATGCTATCTACCGCAAGGTGGTGTGGAAATGATAGCACTTTATCATTTTCTTACCACAGCGCAAAAAATTACTTTTTAAATCGCGCGTTTCTGTCACGCGTTGTTCATGCATGTATGTGTGTATACACACATTTGTAATGAAAAAAGATACATTTCCATATTTAGATATTGTATTAAAAAATTTTATTTTCATAAGAAAACGAGGGAACGAGCGGCTCAGAGCAACGATCTAGCACTGCTCGCCGCTCACGAGTACCCATTGCTACTTCTCCCTCCTTGCCGCGCCGCTCGCAGGCCGCCGCTACTGCTGCTTTTCCCTCCTCACCGCACAGTGCCGCGCCTACAGCCGCGGCTGCCTACATCTCGGCGACCGGCGGGCGGTCCTTGCACGCGGTGATACGCGCTTATTCGCAGACTTTATTAATTTTTTTCTCGTTAACTATGGCAAATATTAAAAACTGGTAAAGGACTTTTCTGCTCAATTTTACTTGATCTATCAATCCACGAAACCACGGGCGGTGGTTACCTGACACCCTGTATATATATATATATATATACAGGGTGATTCAGAATAACCCGTTGTCTTTTAAGGGACGTATTCCTGGTCGAATTCTAAAACAATTTTTCCTTTGTCAAAAATTTGTCGCCTGGTCGAATTCTAAAACGATTTTTCCTTTGCCAAAAATCAGACGCTTAGATTTTAAAATATCAGCCGATTAAATTAGCGTATCAAGGGTCGAATACAGGTGATACGCAGGGGTGGCGCACTCACCGTTACGTGGGGGTGTGTCGTGAGGTGCCTGCTATGCTCAGCTGATACAACACACAAGTATTTCTCCCTTCTCACTCTCTCTCCCCCCTCCCTCTCCCTCTCTCTCTCTCTGTCACATCACAATGCTAGCTTTAACTTACAAATGTAATTAATTTTCATCTTAATTTTAATGGTTTTAATAAGAGAAGTGCCAGGAAATTCTTTGTACAGTCGAAGAATCGAACAAAGAATCGCACGAAATCTACAAAAGTATTTACATCTCGAGTTTTTAGAAACAGTAGTACTGTTACAGAGAGAGGGGGGGGAGAGGGTGAGAGTAAACGCGCGCGCGCACGTGCTTGCATGAACAAGTTTGGACATGCATTTACTTACGTATTATTCTGTACAGCGATCAATTAGTTGTCTCCACGATGAGACAGACCAAAGTTTCATTGATCCTCTCGTAAATTATCACTTTAATATCATAATACACAATTCATTCACTTGATCAATAAAACTTGAATAACTAATTAACGATCACTTCGAGTAACGATCACTGTAAATAATTATTAGTCATTCGGCGTGCGAAAATATGTAACTCGATAAAACTCGTGTTTACGCGCGACGAACAGACAACACGTGTTTACTCGACAACAGGAAAGAGCCGACTGATTTTATGGGATACGTTATGATCGAATATGAATGCGTGATTGGTCGAACAGAAGTTAGAATGCGGCAATTTAAAAATAAAGTAGTGATTAATATTGTTTTTAATAATAAAATTTATTGAAAAATATTTTTCTATTTATTTTATTAAAATTATTTTTTTATATCAAGAGATTAGACACTGAGAAAAAAAGTTATTAAATTTTAATAAATATTTGTTTGAATACTTGCAATGACATAATTTATTAAATGTAATTAAATATCTAGATTTCGTGCAATTCTTTGTTCGATTCTTCGACTGTATAAAGAATTTCCTGGCACTCTTTTTATTAAAATCATTAAAATTAAGAAGAAAATTAATTACATTTTTAAGTTAAAGTTAGCATTGTGATGTGACAGAGAGAGAGAGAGAGAAAGAGAGAGCGAGAGGGGGGGGAGAGGAGGGAGAGAGAGAGAGAGAGAGAGAGTGAGAAGGAAGAAATACTTGTGTGTTGTATCAGCTGAGCATAGCAAGCACCTCACGACACACCCGCGCGTAACGGTGAGTGCGCCGCCCCTGCGTACCATCTGTATTCGACCCGTGATACGCTAACTTAATCGGCTGATATTTCAAAATCTAAGCGTCTGACAAATTTTTGGCAAAGAAAAAATCGTCTTAGAATTCGACCAGGAATACGTCCCTTGAAAGACAACGGGTTATTCTGAATCACCCTGTATATATATATATATATATATATATATATATATATACAGGGTGTTTCAGACCACCCGTACACCCCTTTTCTCTTCGCAGGATTAGGACCAATCAAAAATATGTTCAGACGAAAGTTGTAGGGTTTCAAAAGATCTATTCAATGATCTTATCAGTTTGACCTTGGATGGCGTCGCCAAGGTCAGATCGAAATCACATTAAGTTTTTTAAATGGAACACCCTATTTTTGATTCCAGAATCTAATAGCTGGTGTCAAGACCTTTCCAAAACACTATAAGAATGTTTATTTTCGTTGACTACTTTCCGAGTTGTGCGGCTTGAAAGTTACACTACCGCCAGCATCAGTATTACTCAAGATGTACCATGTGGTGGTTACTTAGTCGGATTTAATCTTGTGTGTGGGTGTGTGCATACGTGCATGCGTATGTGTATGGGGGAGGAAAAGGGGAGTCAAAGTTTTATGTACTCTGCTTTTGTTTATTAACTGGATTGATTATGTTTGATGATCAATCATGTCCAGATTGACTGTATGCATTTTCCCGTGCTTAGCATTATCCAGAATGAACGACGTGGACGTGACGAGAATTTCATCCCATTGGGGTGCTTGATTCACGTGAGTCCCCTTGCCTCTCACGTTTGTGGTGCTTGATTCACGTGCGTCCCCTTGCCTCTCACGTTTGGGGTGCTTGATTCACGTGAGTCCCCTTGCCTCTCACGTTTGGGGTGCTTGATTCACGTGAGTCCCCTTGCCTCTCACGTTTGGGGTGCTTGATTCACGTGAGTCCCCTTGCCTCTCACGTTCGGGAATGAATGAGTGTATGTTTTGTTAAGCGACTAAATGTTCAAAGTGAGCACCATTCTCTGCGATGCAAGCATCAACTCTATTTTGAAAATCATTGGTTGCTCGAAGAATTTCCTCGGCACGTAAGGATCGAATTGCTTCACTTATTCTACGAATCATATTATCCCTCGTAGTCGGACGTTCATGATAGACCAAGTTTTTTATCCTTCCCCAGAAATAATAATCAAGGACGGTGAGATCTGGTGATCGGGGTGGATAATTGATTGGACCGTATTTGCCTATCCACTTGTCGGGGAACATAGTATTTAATGCCGCACGAGCAACTCTCGATGTATGAGACGGACATGCATCTTGTTGGAACCACATGTTCAGGCGCAATTGCAGAGGAATATTTTCTAGTAAGACAGGAAGATCTGTCATTATCAAGGCGGAATATCTATCACCGTTTAGATTTTCGTCAAAGAAAACAGGACCTATGATTTGACTTCCAATAATTCCACACCAAACATTGACTTTCCAAATGGTTTGATGATCTACTTCTCTCAACCAGTGAGGATTATTTTGTGCCCAATAACGAGAGTTCCAAGTATTAACAGATCCATTACTTTTAAGTGTACATTCGTCAGAAAATAAAATTTTCAAGTGGAAATCAAGTGGTTGCTGTCTTATAAAGTTGCAAAATACAAGTCTCTGTCTAATATCGTTATAATTCAACGCTTGATGAACAGACATTCTGTAAGAGTGAAATTTGTTATTTTTTAGAATGCGCCAAACACTGATTTTACTAACACCAGAATCTTGTTCTCGTCGTCTTAAAGAATCATAAGGGTTCAATTCTGTCGATGCAAGAATTTCCACTGTTCTTTCATCCATAATCGGACGACGAATTTGTGTACCTTTGTTATGTTGAGGCTGAACGACACCTTTAATTTTGATTCGTTTAGCCAAACGTGAAAAAACATTTCGCGAGTGAGGAGTCCGATCAGGATAACGTTCCCGCCACAATCTTTCCGCTGCAATGAATGTACCTCGACACTCACCTAAAATGAGCAGCATATCATATGCTTCTTCATTGGAATAGGACATGGCTAAATAAACCTAGACTAATAAAGAGGGTCGGATTTTTGTTGCGCGATTGATACTGATATGACGGTAATTGAAGACGTAGGTGACAAGTTTGACAGAGTTATTGTCACTCGTGTTGAGTTGAGTCACAATAGCGTTGTGGTGAATACATCTCTACTACATCCTATGCAAATAACAATATGTATAAAATCACGAGTTAGACATCGTTACGCAGAAAGCCGCGCTCGTTATTGCTCGTGTGCTACCGTGAAAGTAATAATGTAATTACATAATATTATGACATACATATGTATGTGACTATCTACGGTCGCGACAGCTAAATTTCACGATTTTTCATGATCTGTTTTTGTTGGCCCGGCTCGCGTGTTTACTTTCTTTGTGTCGGCTGCACGGCTTTCTGCGTAACGCGATTTTATATTGTTATTTACATGGTGTTGGCGGTAGTGTAACTTTCAAGCCGCACAACTCGGAAAGTAGTCAACGAAAATAAACATTCTTATAGTGTTTTGGAAAGGTCTTGACACCAGCTATTAGATTCTGGAATCAAAAATAGGGTGTTCCATTTAAAAAACTTAATGTGATTTCGATCTGACCTTGGCGACGCCATCCAAGGTCAAACTGATAAGATCATTGAATAGATCTTTTGAAACCCTACAACTTTCGTCTGAACATATTTTTGATTGGTCCTAATCCTGCGAAGAGAAAAGGGGTGTACGGGTGGACTGAAACACCCTGTATATATATATATATATATATATATATATATATATATATATATATATATATATGTGTCGTGGCAGTTTTATCTGCCTCGCCACTTCGTCCTCCGCCTAAGCGTAGCGCAAGGAGGCGCGTATGACCGGGTCGGGCACTCAGCGAGAGAACGAAATCTCTGGCGGGACTGCGTAGCGTATTATTTTATTCACTCATTCGCGGCTTATTTCATGTAACCGCGGGCACCTCGACAAACGTCGCCTAAGGACCGGCAGCGGCGAGGGAGACGGCAACAGGAAAAGGAGAAGGCGATCATCCAGGACCGGCGCACCGGAGACCGCCGACGGAGAGGAGGACGAGACAAGACGTGACGACAGATAAGCGCCACGCAAAAGAGACTCGCAAGTGGCACAGCTGAGGCGCTGGCTGGGGCGGACGAACGGCCAGGACGAGGGCCGTCGAATACCGGCTGTCCATCGAGGAGGTAGCGGCGAAGAATCGTCGCCGGAAAATTCGGCTGCTGTCCGCGGGGACGACGAGAGCGACAAGGATGTCGGATGCCGACGGGGACCGCACGACACCTGCGGAGACCCGACATTGCGCTGCCGTGACGTCACGGCTAGATAAGGGCGGCCGCTGATAGGCCGCGCCGCTAGGCGCAAGGATATCGCGCACCCTATGGGAGGTGCAGCGCTCATCGATCGCGCATCGAGCGTGATCCTCTCGGCTTTTGCGTGCGACCCGGCGTTCGGCGTACATGTTGCGTTAGAGAGCGAGCGAGTGCGAGCTATCGGCCCAAGTTATCGTCGGTGGCTATCGGAAGGACCGATATCGGCGAGAGTGTCTGGCCTGGCGAGCGCGTCCTGTGGAGGATCCCAAAGGACCCGAGGGACCAGGAGGAGGACCAGATTCGTCGTCGAGGTGATCCTCTGACAATTGTGTAAAGCCACGAGCTGTCGGTGTCGACCGGCTCGCGCTCTGAGGTGGAGCCATTAGGTTAGTGGGTGAATGCGACCGCCGCGTGGCGATTGAACGCACCTTGTTTTTAGTGTTTGGCTGGCTCTCCACCTCAAGCACGAGACCTCGTCGAAGCACCCAGCTGTCGGCTGCCGCGTGTGTTTGGGCCGTCCCGCCGTAGAAGTTCGCGGACGCTCGGCTTCCCGGGAAGCTGCAAAGCTCTCGCGCACGTGCGCGAGTCGTGTTACGGCCGTGATCGTACGGCCGCCCGAGCTATCGGTGCGTTGTTGTAGCGCGCGTGTTGTATCAATTTTGTAGTGCGGTTCCGGCAACTGCGTTGCCGCCGGCACGAATCTTTTTTCTGTACGCACTTTCGTCTCGGAATTACGTGGTTCGCCTTAGCGGAGACTCGGCGTTCGCGTACTTGCCGCGCTGGTCAGAGCGCGCGTGATTGGCTGCCGCGCTTCGCGCGGGACCAGTCGTCGTGATCGGCGCGTGTAGCGTAATTATGGTATGAATTGAGATAATTTCCGCGTCCGGCTTATTAATTTCTTTTGTCAACTCCTTATCTCTTTGTCTTTTTTCTTACGTTAACCGCTATTTTTTTTTTATTTTATTGTATGCCGTCCCTATTATGCACTGCAATATATGTGATCTCTATCTGTTACATCGGCCTGGCTTCATTTAATTTCTCGCCTACCCGTCTCCTCCCGTAAGAGAGCCGCTTCGTCCCTGTCTCCATTACCCCGCCCCTCTACCGGTTAGAGGAGCTAGCTGGCCGCGTGCGAGCGACGATTTTGCGTTTCGGCCTGACGAATTATCGCATGGGGTAATTCCGCATTTGGCGTTAGAGAATGTACCCGGCGACGCGACCGGTATAATCGCGTCTGGCGCCCAATTTCGTGACTCGGTGTGAACATTCGGTGTTTCTCGGTTCGTTCGTCGCTCCCGCGCGTGTTTCGCGAGTAACTCCTTTGTATGATCGCGTATTTCGCCGTTGCTCTCCGGCGTCAGAAAAATACGTGACAATATATATATATATATATATATATATATATATATATTTATTTATTTATTTATTTATATCCTTTTATACGTAAGATGTATTTTTCTATATTATTATATGTTCTTGCATAAACAATTTTTTACCTAGTATATTTTTATTTATTTATTTTATATCATAATATGTTTACTTATTAAAATGATATTTATTTAATATATTAGCTTTATTAATATATTTATTTAATTAATATGTTTAATACATTTGCTTGCTTAAATATATTTATTTTATTTTATAGATATTAAATTTGTTGTGTTGATAGGTGAGTAGCCGCATTTTACTACATTAAAATATTTCTCATATGAAATATTTTAATGTAGTAAAATGCGGTTACCCTATTGACAGCGAGACTCGCTGAGTGAGTCAATTAATCGAGACTAGCCGAAACGCCGAACGCGAACGGCGTGAGCCATGGCTTTCATCCCCACAACCTGACTGCCGCCTGACTACCGTCTCGGACTTGGAAGCCCTGCGCAAGACGCTACCGTATCATTAAGTTGGCAACGCTCTTAGTATGCAACTTCAAACGGTGACAACTTCATACTTGTTATTGGCGTAAGGATCAAAAATGTCGAGTAAGTATTAATAAAATATTATTACGAAATGTTTTAACAGTTTAATAACATATAATTTAACATTAATACAATAAATGTACATAAACATAAATTAATTAATTATTCTTTTCTCTTCTCTTCTCTTCTTTTCTCTTCTCTTCGCTCTCTAGAAGATATTGAAGAATCCACCGAAAAACTCATTTTAGACGACGAGATAGACATAGAGATGAAGGAAGAAAGTAATAAAATTTTGTAAGAGATTTTAAAAACTCAGAAGCATGAGCAGAGGCAACAAACAATGTTGCAACAGTTACTGTAATTGCAACAGCAAAAGCTGCAGCAACAGCAGCAATACGTACAGCAGCAGCAGCAGCAGAAGCAGCAACACCAGCTACAGCAGCTGCTACAGCAGAAATAGCAGGAGCAGCAGCCGGAGCAGCCGCAACAACAAAATAGTACGTTATTAAGTTAGGCATTATATAATATTTATTT
This sequence comes from Solenopsis invicta, assembly GCF_016802725.1. Lineage (NCBI taxonomy): Eukaryota > Metazoa > Arthropoda > Insecta > Hymenoptera > Formicidae > Solenopsis > Solenopsis invicta. Next base: position 5,548,439 of record NC_052666.1, read on the forward strand.
ATAAATTATTAAATACAATAACATATTTAATATTCATTTGTAATAATATAATATTATTTTAATACTATTTTTATATATTTTATATTATATAGTTAGCCGAGGTCGAGGACGCGGCAAAAGCCGCCTCATGTGGTACCGTCGACACTTTCGTAAACATTATGGCACTCCAAGAGGTCGCGATCAATGTTTCGATCGAGACACCCGTCGAGGCTATCATCGAGACTTTCGACGAGGTGGTAGTCGAGGCGGTAGTCGAGGAGAGTCCAAAAATATAATTATTTACAATGCCTAATAAAAATGGACTATAATAAATAAAAAATAAATAAATAAATAAATTTTAATAAATAAAAATAAATTTTATCACATTTTTATCACCTTCTGTCGTTTTGTACTCTTCTTGGAAAGTATTAGTGATTTTTATCAAGTCTCTATGCTAAAACCATTAAGCCTAAATGAGAAATTGTTCAAAAATTCACTTTTTCTTTAAAAAAATCATCTCTACAACAAAAAACTTTTGAAGACTTTAAAGTACAGTGTTTTAAAGCTAAAGATTCATACCTAAAAAAAAGTTATGGTACTGTCATTCTTTTTAAAAAGTATAATTGTCTAACAAGGAGAATATGAGATATTTTAAGAGAAGATTTCAATATTTTTTACGCTATAGTAAGCGTCAAGGTAGACGTAAGCATGACAATAAAAATCTGTTTTTGTTTAAATAAAAGCGCTTTAACTCTGATTCAGTATGGAGCACGTTCAACGGAGTGAAAGAACGCTACGTTCACCATGATCGGCTAGCGGAGTTCTCTCGGCTAACAACACGGTTGTTTACTTTCGGTCTGTCTGTCTCTGTTTCGAACAGCGAGCAGAAAGAATCATTTTTCTAATTAGTTGAAAATTAATATTCGCTATAGAATTGTTCTTTTTGTGCGTGCACGTGGTGAGAAGAGCGATTTAATAGTGAATTTAGAGAAAAGGACCAGAAGGCGGACTTTGAGCCAGTCTGTTTACGTTTGATTGTGGCCTTTTTCGATATCAGGTTAGTGTATTATTAAAAAGTTGATTATTACATATTATTGCGTCGTTAATTTATTATTAAAAAAAAACTGATTATTAAATATTATTGCGTCATTAATTTATTATTAAAAAAAATTGATTATTAAATATTATTGCGTCGTTAATTTATTATTAAAAAAAAACTGATTATTAAATATTATTGCGTCATTAATTTATTATTAAAAAAAATTGATTATTAAATATTATTGCATCGTCAATTTATTATTAAAAAAAGCTGATTATTAAATATTATTATGTTGGCAGACTTTGTCTAAATTTCTTTCACTGGTGGTCTTAAAAACAAGATCTTTTCAAACAGTTTTCTTCCATTTGTTTTCTTTATTATCAGTATTTAAAATTTGAGCAGCAATGAAAACGTACGGAGAATTGATGCTATTTCTGACGCTATTGTACAAATATATAATAAATACGATAATAATTGTTATGATTTCATTAAGCGTTTACAACATCACTCCTTTAAATATTTATGGTTGGATGTTTGCAGTAACATTATAAGTAATGGTGATAAGCGTATAGTCGAAAAATATCATAGAAAATGTAAAGACATCTTTAGAAAATATACGAATAGCATTATAAGTATCATTGAGAGTACCAAAACTCATAATGTATATTCACCTGTTCAATACGTAGAAGAAAGTAAACACACGAAAAACGCAACATCCTCAGATGTGTTTAAAAATGATAACGATGTTGATTTTCTGCACAATGATGTGAATAAAGAAGAAACACCAATTGAAATGTTTTCACAAAGTCCGATAATCGACGAACATATATCATCAACTGTTATAGACAATCAATCTTTTCGTTCTGACGAACGAATAATAATTGAAGATGATCATGATTCAACATTAAGTAGTCAATTCTTTTTGCGTATAAAAGATATTGCGATTAATGAAAGTTCATTATCAAACGTGAGTAGGCTAGTACCACTATGGGGAGACGACTGTGACGTCACTGGCGCCGTGCCCCCACTTTTCTTATCACGGCGCACAGCATCACAGTCGTCTCCCCATAGTGATACTACGAGGCGATCTCTCCCCACTACAGATAGTTACCTGGCGGCGTTATTATAGCGGCGTTACTCATCTGGTTGTCGGTTTTATTTCTTACGCCTTATAGCTGTTTTAATAAAAATGTAAATTTTTTTTTTTTTTACTGCAAAAAGGAGGCTGCACTATTTATCTACTAATTAGTTTTTTTCATTTTCTATGTCTTATAGTTATTTTAATAAAACATTTTTTTATTTACTGCAAAAGAAGATTCAATCTTAACCTAATTTATGGGAGGTTGGTTTTAAATTAAGCACACTATTTAATATATATATTTATTGGTTATACATTCTTAAAAATACAGTAATAACAAAAGTAACATTATTAATTATGCACATTTATTGATTACATATCGTTCAAAATATACATCAATTCTTGTAATTGTTAGGTGGTTACATATTTGTGTGGAATGTAAGATATATTATTTTCGTGAATAACAACTTTGAGGCCGCAGCGACCCGTACAAATTTGAAATACCGCCACCCGTAAATTGATTTTTTTTAGAAATGTAATGCTGATGACATTTTACATACGAATTATAATAATCGCGAACTATTTTATCATTTCGTGATAAATCGTTCGAAAAAATATCACGAAACTTATGCATGCCAAACCCAGTACACATAAGATGCGCAAACATGACACAAAATTGTCCACACACGTCAGAAGTGTTGCTTTGAAATTGTTGAGGGTTGTAGAGTATGATTTTGCAGTTTCTTCTAAGTCGTTTGAGATGTTGGGGGATGATAGGTGGCAACCCATAGCTGTCGAAATAGTGTCCGATGCCGTCCCTTCCGACGTACATAGCGACCCAATGTGTCCCGGGTTTTGTATGATCATCGGTATTAGCAATAATAGCCGCGGGTTTACTCCACACAGCTGGTATCTCGTCAGAGGCGTAAACGCCTATGGTATCGCACGGTATATTTTGTAGAGCTGCCCGTAATTGGTGGGTGTTCATAACCACCAAGAATTGACTGGAGAGATATCTTCTTCTTCTTCTTTGATATTATGATGATTATTACGATTACACCAAGTCGTAGAAAACGATGGTGCGGGTGGTGATGACGGTGATGTCAATGATAATAATGATGTAGAATCCAAAAGACCATATTCTTTAAGCCATTTTCCAAGGCGTAATGCGTTATTTAAAGCACATGTATATTCGCAATTGTTTGTCTTACTTTTTATGTTATATATAAGGCAGGTCTGTTCTAATCGCGGTAATTGATGAAATGGCGGACATTCTTTCTCTTCTTCTAAATTTATAACGTTTCTGCTGGTAATACGATGAAGAAATGTTGATTTATCAAACCCCCGAGTGAATATGCGGTTGGTAAACTGTGCAATCGTTCTCAAATGTCGTCGTAAGTTTTTATATGGTGTATCTCCTTCATACCACTCAATACCGTGGAAATTTTTACTAAGCCAATTATTTTGAGATTTTGAACGATCTGGTAGTTCAATAAAAGAACATGGTTGCGCGATGATCCAATGAGCACAGTGGGTTGTGTTTATAGAAACAATAGCAACTTCTTTTTGAAAGAAAGATTCTTCAGCGTCTTTGAAACCTTGTATATCGACAACGATATCCATATTTGTAGGTGTGTTTGTTATCTTGAATTGTTATCTTGAATATAAGCTGTAGTACTATACACGATCAAAAACCGATACAGACTGTCGGGTAAATATATGCGTTCTTTGTTCGAGGCGTCGTTGTTCCAGTAGTACCCGTTTCCATAGTGCGTTTATTTCAGCTCTCGGCAGCGTTTATCCCCCATAGTCTACAATTACCTGTCTAGAAGCATCGATTTCTAAAATATTATCATATTCGGCGTAAATGATACAATTTACCGTAGTTTTTAACGCTTCTTCAAAACGCACATCAATTCTAACGTTCCCGTGTTTCATTAAATTCCAGTGCGTATTGTTGTTTGCTGAAAGGTCCGGTGTGAGGTCAAATGCGAAAAGACAGTACCCATTTGGATAATTTTCACGAGAAGTAGAATTACCCTCGTTTAGAAAATGTATACCCGTTCCAGAAAAGAGTGTGTGATAGGCATCCATATACAGGTCTTCTTTTGTAAAATCTGGTTGTAGCGGTTTACTAGGTATTTATGTGCCGTCAACGTATAAAGATAAATAATTAATTTTGTAATGATGAAAATTAAAAGGATTAAGAGTGCGATTTCCGTTGAATGCTCTATTATCGACAAAACCGATTATTAAACGTTTTGGTATCTGACCAAGTATTACATTGTCGAGCGTTTCACCATATATACCGCTATGTATAGATATAGATTTTACTTCAACACGCGTAAGAGGATACTTTGCTGAAGTTTTTGAAAGAGCTTTAGCGTGGGCTAATAATATACCTGGTGAAATCTTTGAACGTCTGACAAGTAGCGTAGCATCGAGTATATGAACTTCGAAACCTCGTTCGGTTTGATCCATAAGGCAGAAAGCGTCTCTTGATCGTATCATCCGCAAACGCATTTCTACGCCGTTTATCAGAAACCTTTCTTGATTGAAAACATCGCAATGTAAATGACCCATAAGGTCAATTTTCTTAGCATTAGCTGTTAACGAACACCGTTTTAGAAAACCGGCGTTTAAGATGGATGGTTGCGCCATTTCACTACCCGTATCGCTATACCACAACACACTTGTTAAATGAGAGTTTTTTGCAGCAGGACCATAATTAAGCAATGTTTCTATATAAGCTCTGTAAGCGTACGTATTATTTGGGGGTGTTACAAGTTTTTGATTGAAAAACACATCTACCTGATTGAATAACGAATGCATAAAATTATTGACGGGTCCTACTAGCTTATCAACAGCACCTGAAGTCTCTTCTTTTTTTGGAATTTCTTTGGAAACGGTCGGTCTTATTTGAACACTGATACATAACATGGTATGTGGTAAGTCGATGTATTCTTCCCACTGGCCTGGTATAACAAATTCTATAGGTGAATCATCGGTTAACGACGATATTGGTTTGTAATGTAACCATTGCGAGTTTTCAATTGTTGCTTGCGTTGGTGGGACGGTGAATAATTCCAATTCTGATTTGAGACACTCGCACGAATGAGAGTGTAAAAAGGCCATGGCGTCGTCTGCTATACGTCAAATATGTTATTGAAAAATGTCAACTACAGTTCGTTTATCGCGAATAGAGCTCTTTTTCTTTTTTATCTTCTTCTTCTTCTTCTTCAACGTGTTTGTCTTAGTTTTCGGTGTTTTGCTACTGTAAATCTTTTCTTTTTCTTTTGACGCCTTACGATATGATCGTTATCGCGAATGTTAATTAAATGCTGTATATTTGACTTTCTAGGCGTTTTATAGCCCGAATCCTCCATGAGAATATCAATTTTTTCTTCGGCTTTCCGTTTTAGGCTCTCAGCTGAATCTTTCATACGGCTGTTAAAAGCTTCTTTAAACGGTATATCTCTTTGAATTACATCGCGAGCTACATTCATACCAGAGCGAGCAACTTCTTTACCGATGGCCTTGGCTCCTTTTAATAAAAGGGGTAAAACACGTCGAAAGAGATCACCAAGAAAACTACCGATTCCATGACCGCGTTGATTTGGGGCGCCTACATAGACGCGTTCGATGCCACTTTGTCTACCGCTACCGTGTTGAATATCGAAACACGCATCGTAATATGTCATTTTTAGTCTAATCTCTTAAAATGTAGTGTTACAGTCAATGTACCATATTCGAATGGTATAGGTTGTCCAAACTCATCCCTTATATCAATCTCGATTGTTTGCAAAGCAGTGTGTATTAGCGGTATACGAGGTGTGTTCAAAAAGTATCGCGAATTTTGTGTTTTTTCAAAAATTATTTATTTATTCATGAATATCTATTTTGTCCCCTTCAAAGTAATCCCCATGAGATATTATACACTTGTGCCAACGGTTTTTCCAATCTTCGGAGCACTTCAAAAAATCATTTTTTTTTATCTTGTTCAGCTCCTCCTTCGATGCCGTCTTTATCTCGTCAAGCGTAGCGTAACGTCGTCCTTTCATCGGGCCTCTTCAGTTTAGGGAACAAGAAAAAGTCACAGGGGGCCAGATCTGGGGAATACGGTGGCTGCGGCATCATTAGTGTGTTGTTTTTGGCCAAAAAGTCGCGCACAAGCAACGATGTGTGAGCAGGGGCGTTATCGTGGTGCAAAAGCCAATCTTTGTTCTTCCACAAATCCGGGCGTTTCTGGCGGATTGCTTCGCGCAAATTGCGCATAACTTGCAGGTAATATTCCTTATTGACCGTTCTACCCTGTGGCAAGAACTCATGATGCACCACGCCCCTGCAATCGAAGAAAACTGTCAGCAAAACTTTCACATTCGACCGAACTTGGCGCGCTTTTTTCGGTCTTGGTTCGTGCGGCAGCTTCCATTGAGATGATTGAGCTTTGGTTTCCACGTCATAACCATAAACCCACGATTCGTCACCAGTTATGACCCTCTGGAGCAAATTTGGGTCGTCGCGGACAGAGTCCAACATCTCATTAGCAATGTTCATGCGATGCTGTTTTTGGTCGCAATTGAGCAATTTTGGTACGAATTTCGCGGCGACCCGTCTCATGCCCAAATCATTGATAAAAATCGAATGGCACGAGCCAATCGATATGTTTAGGTCCTCAGCAACTTCTCTAACGGTGATTCGACGATTGGCCAATACCATTTTCTCCACTTCATTAATTTTTTCGTCTGTTGTTGAAGTGCTCGGGCGTCCGGCACGCTCTTCGTCGTTCACATCTTCTCGGCCTTCTGAGAACATTTTGTACCACCGATAAACGTTGCTTCGGTCCAAGGTAGCTTCTCCGTATGCCACAGTCAACATTCGGAATGCATCCGCGCACTTAATTTCGTTTTTCACACAAAATTTGATACAGGTTCTTTGATCCATTTTTTTGAATAGGTAAAAATCGAAGACGATCCAAAACACGTGCAAGCAAAGCAGCTGTCAACAATTAAGTGAACATTCAAAATGGCCGAGCTTGTCGGCATAAGTGAGAGACATGAGTACCAACATAACGCCACAAAAAGATCGAAATTCGAATATACGTAACCCGCGAAAATTCAAAATTCGCGATACTTTTTGAACACACCTCGTATATTTAGCTGTTGCAAAACTTTTATACTTAACCGAACCATAAACATACGATTCTATATCTAGAGGTACTGTGCGAAGTAGAGATGTTTGCACATCACCTGTAATGTACGATTCGCATATATCGGTATATACAAACAGCGTTGTAGGTAATGCTCTGATTAAACTAGCCGGTCTAGATGCCGACCAAGACATTTCACCATCCAATATATGACATTGAGTTTCATAACCGAATATTTGAACCAGAGTTGGCGATAGGCGGAAACCATGTGTTATAGCCATACAATCTGTACATGAACGCTGTGCTGTGACATAACCTATTTAATGTAAAAATTAAATGTTTCTTCAGCGTTGTTTTGTTTACTGTTTCGATAAGATCGTCAATTGTCTGATACAGTCCTTGTGGTACTATATGATGTTCTAAACCCGTTTTTAACTCCTCTTCTTCTTCAGGCGGTTCATTGATAAAATTTTTTATTTTCACCAAAGTCTTTTCATCTTGTGAAAAATGGAGAAACGTCATAGGTATTTGAATATCAGTTAAAGAAACACCCCACTCCCCTTGTAAACGTAATGCTTGTGGTAGACGTGTAATAAAATGAGTTGTTGTGTTATCCTGAAAATATGAAGAACTGCTGTTGCTAGGTAAAACCACGTAAAAATTATCCCTCATTATAATTTTTTAAATCGTTAGGGTTTATCCACTTATTAAAACTTTCTAGAAAACCGCGCCAGCTAACGAGGATACGTCTTGCACTGCCTCGTCCTTTACTACGAATTATTCTTTCGACCATAAGATCGGTCTTTGCATAATCTCGCCGGATCCTGCTCAATTCTTCTTCATAAAAAATGCCGTCGATATCTTCACCATGAAGGTCTCGTAAAAAATATACAGGTGGTTGTGGATGTGTGGAAATGCGTATTATAAGAAATATTTCTTTGCTCCAGCCGCCTTCATAACCTTTCGCGAACGCTGCTTTACTACTACTGATTCGCACCAGATCACCGATCTTGTATTTAGGAGCACGGGCGCGTTTACTGTCATATCTACGCGCGAGATTTGATCGAGCAAATCTTGCATTGTTCAATGTTACATCTTGCGGGACCATTTTAATACCGCTATGATACGAACGATTGTACGCATCAACAATGTTATTTAGTACATCGATATAGCGCTTATTTCTTGCATAAGTGAAATATCGCCATATACGCTCCTTTAATGTCCTGTTAAGGTCTTTCAACAACTACAGCTTTCACATCTGGATTACGGGCCACTCGAAAGCCAATTTTTGCGTTTTTTAAAAAAAGCTGTGTGGCAGACCCCACAAATTCTTTACCACGATCTGTTTGTACAATAATAGGTCGTCTACCATTACTACGGGCCAGTATATGTGCTAAACCCCTAGCAACACTAGTACTTGTTTTATCACGTAGTTTTTCAATCCAATTTGCTTAAAACGTCAATAACAACAAGTAAATATGCGTAATTATCATTATAATTTTTAATTGCACGTAGATCTACGATATCTGCCTCCTATACATCATCGATATTATACAGATTGTAAGAACGTCTAGGATATTGGCGACGTAAAGGCCTATGCAATGTATATGCATCTTGACTTTCCAGCCAGGCAATTGTTTTGTTTTTGGGTATTGATTTTTTTGTTTCACGCAATAATTTTGGTGCTCCAGAAAAAGAGGCCGCGTGCATTGGTTTATAATAAATTTTCTCTAGCTTTTTCATGTTCTATCACGGGTTTCTTTTTTTTTTCCTAGGTGATAAATTTCCCACCTATCTGCGGTACCATAACACTCGCTGTAGGTATCGGTATCATCTGTAGGAAGCTCGCTTGAATCAGACCGCATACGCGACGGTTCTGCGGTGTGTGTCGTTGTATTGTTAGGTACTTGAAGCGTAGTGTTATTGACCGGTTCATTTAACCATAAATTTTGATTTCCTATAAATTCACGTGGGACCTTTACACTGTGCATGAGTGTGACAAAACGATTTCTGCCGATCGGTTTTGCTATTTTTCTGGAGCGCATAGCGTCGTATATAAGGTCGACGATATTAGATTCCTTTATTTTTACACCATCAATAGAAATAACACCATATTTATCCCAAGTTAGTCTTTCAGAAGCGTTAAAATGTATATGGTTTAATAAGAGTCTAGCTTTTGGTCGATATTTTGATGGTACGCTATCCAGAATAAATAAATCGTCTAAACAATCTTTTTGTTCCGTTGTTTTTACCTCTTCATCCTCCGAATATCTTGATTGCTTTGTTTTGTAAACAGTGTCAATCAAAGTATTAATAGATTTAGTAGGTATATTGCGTTTTGCTTCTTCTACAAAATACAGGTAACGTTGTAACGTTTGCAAGTAAGCTTTGCATTTTTCTCTTTCGTCCGCAAGTTTGCTTGAATTGAGAATTTCAAGCATTTCTTCATCTAGTCTGCTTATCGTCGTACCAGGAGTTTGAATTGTTCTATCGTTCGATGTCCGTGTTAATTGCGCAATTTTTTCTTCGGGTATCAAGACCATTTTTTTGCGTGTTCCATTATTTTTAGTTTCCACCTATAAAACGAGATAACATGGTGCCTAATATAGGTGCTAATAATAAAGGTAAGAAACCACCTCGCTGTACGATTAGCCGTTTCTTATTCTTCCAAGAAGCGTTTTTATCAACTAATCGTCGCAATATGCTCGCATGACGCTTCAAACGACGTTTATATGAGTGTTTAAGAGCCACATTACCGCGTAATATGTTTAAAGCACACTCACATATACACCTAATAAGTTTTGGGTCGGCCTTTTTCAAGATAGCAACACGCTGTTTATTACTGAGGTGACATAAGGCCCGTAGTATCGCTGTGTATTTTTGACCAAATAAAATATGCGCGGGCGGGGCCATTATAAATTTTACTAAATAGCCGATCTTTTATTGTTACATTTACAACAATCTTTAATTAGCGGCGTTGGGCCATCAATATGCAGTTGCTGAGTCACTTGATTATAATGTTTTAAACAACGGCGATAACTACACACTTCTGGATCTTTCTTTATATACTCAGGAAGCTTATCCCACAGATAATCTATGTGATTATTTCCGTAGTAAAATAATTTTTGGTATAAATTGTAATTGTTCAACTGTTAACTCATCGATGGTATCGTCATTGTCTACCAAGATGAAAAACATTTTGACTACTGACAAAATTTGAATTTATGATCGTATTTAACCACATTAAAAACACATCTATATATCAGATAAATTTTGTAAAAGTATTAGATACGTATTATTGGTATTTCCTGTGCGGTACTCCTGTCTTTTAATTTTTTACGTGGTATATAAACATATTGGTACTTATCATCAGGAAATATATGGGTGCGAAAACGACAACTCTCCGGTGTGGATTGCTTTAAATCAAATAATAAATAACCGTGTGCTGTTGTAGTTGCATCGTTATATACCTCCCATGAGAACCGTGTATTTTCAGGGTAAACTTGGCGCGCTAAATGCTGTATTTGGGCCCGATCTCTTGGGTTTTTAAACACAACTATATAATTAGCATTTAATGAAATATCGCGCATACCACGTCCTTGGTGAAATAAATTTTGTGTAATAAAAATGACACTAAGGTTTTTATGATGACTCCCTTTCGTGAATAAATCTATAACACTGTTATCGGATGCTTCGCGCATGAGGTCATCACTAACAATAAGCTTTGGCCGTGGATCATCAGCGTAGTCATCATTTCGCGGTAGACCTTCACGAAATTCGACATTATCACCATATTCGGTGTAACCTGATTGCCATTCTGAATAGTAAAATAATACGCGGTCAAACTAGGTATCACTCATAAAATTCATATTCCGAAAAAATCTTTTCACAAAAAAGGTTTTACCACAGCCTGTGAGACCGCAGTTCCAAGATAGACGTTCAAGGGTGTTTCCACCGTGTATCCATTTTTACGAATAACGCTCGGTGGCTGATGTTTTTACTTAAAAACTTTTATATTGTAATACAGGTAAATATTAGAAAAATCGATAAACTTCTGATAATACATAGATATTTTATTCAAAAGCTCAAAAATACAATTATATAACAAATAATTATAAATTACAATGACCGTATGGTAACGACCTATAAGGCCCATACCGTCTTCGTTTATCAAATGTCTGCTTACATGTTTTATTCTCTGTACTCGTTATTACGTTATGAAGCTCCGTACGTCTGATAGAGTCAAAATGAAGTGTTATCGACGTATCTCCTTTATCTGTAACAAGTGATCTGACGGAATAATAGTTGATTAATTTATTGTTTGCAAAATTAAGAGTTATACCTTTAGCTTTGCAAATTTCTACGGTACTACCATCGGGTTTACGTACAAGAAATGCGTAAAATTTCGGGCCAGCCGAAGCAAAAGATTTAATGTAACTACCCTCACCGTAGCACGCTAATTCATTCGTCAAGTCACCCAACAATTTACCTGTTGGTGGTTCATAAGCGTTCTGAGAATTATTGCTTACGTATATACATGAATCGGTATCGCAATATAAAGCCCTACCTCCGAGGCGCTCGAGATATTCATATAATTTTAAACGCGCTTGAGTTGTCGTGTATGCAGCTATCACAACATTTGTTAGAGCGGATGGCGTTAAATTTTCATCTGTATACAGGGTGTCCGTCCATAAATGTCCGAGCAAATATCTAGTAACTGGTTGAAGTTAGAAGAAAGTTTAATAAGGAAAATTTACATGGTTTTTAGTCGGCTACAAAATGCACGTAAAGAAATTTCTTTTACTCGTCACCTTTTTGAGTTATGAAGGTCAATGTAGGATCTTTAAATGGGTACCTATAATTTTTTTGCATATTTACATAGTAGAGGTAATTTTCAATCAAAATTATATTAGGAAAAAAATTGCTACGACGCATCGTTTACGAGATAATCGGCATGCAAAGTATTAAAGTAATAATTTGGATCGAGTATTGTTGAACAAATTTGGAATATCAAATAGGTTGAGAAAGTAAACATTGTTTTTTCATGAAATATTTATTAACAAATTAATTAAGAAATGGTTCGAAATTGTTACCATCATGATCGATACAGCATTCAACGCGTTTTATAATGTTTCTTATTGTTAACTGCAGCATTTCTGTTGTAATATTTTCAACAGCTCTAGTGATTTTATGTCGTAAATCTTCTTCATTTTCAGGAATAGTTGCATAAACAATATCCTTAATATATTAAGGATATTTTTCCCCCAAAGGAAAAAATCGCAAGGTTTCAAGTCCGGAGATCTCGGTGGCCATCGTACAGGACCATTAGTATCCATCCAACAATTAGGAAATCTATTATTTAAAAAGTTAATTACAGCACGTGTATTGTGTGCTGGAGCACCATCTTGTTGAAAAATAATATTTCGAAAAACTGATAATGGAAGATCGCGTAAATAATCTGAGAAAGTTGTTTGCAAGAATTCCAAGTATTTGTCACCATTAAGATGACCATGGAAAAAGAAATGTCCAATAATTTTTGTTCCGATGATTCCGCACCATACGTTCACCGAAAATCTGCGTTGGAAACCTTTATCTCTTTTCGCATGTGGATTCACATCGGACCAAGTATGCACGTTATGTCGATTTTCCATACCACAATTGGAAAAACAAGATTCATCAGACCATAATATTTTATTAAGAAAACCAAAGTCAGTGCGATAATTAACTCGAAGTCAGTGGCAAAACATTAATCGGCGATCTGCATCTCCTTCATGTAAAGCTTGTACTAAATTATCACGAAACGGTTTGAATTTGAATTTTTTTAGTACAGCGTGTACGTAACTTTTCGATAATTCTAAATTACGTGCTACTGTTCTTATGGATGTACGTCTGTTTTCAATAAAACTTAATAGCACACTTGTCTCTTTTTCTTCATCTGTTTGGATTGTACGTCGTTGTCTTGTTAGCGATCCTGTTTGACGCAATTGATCTTCAATTCGTCGAAATGTACGATTATTTGGTATTCTTCGTTCTGGATATTTTTGTTGATAAAGTAATCGTGCTTCATTTTCATTACGCATACTTAAATACCAGATCTCGAGCATATCACACTTTTCCGTAATTGTAAACATTGTTCTCACGCGCTCGTATGTAGACGATTGACTAACAGACTCATACTACCCTGTAATTCATATTACGTGCTATACAAATACTTTATTTACAAATCAAACAGTCGTGTATTTTGAAAAGTTGAAGGTCAGCGATCCTGTTCGATATAACAGACTTCATACGAGCGCGTGAGAACAATGTTTACAATTACGGAAAAGTGTGATATGCTCGAGATGTGGTATTACAACAGAAGTTGGGGGTATATTAAGGATATTGTTTATGCAACTATTCCTGAAAATGAAGAAGATTTACGACATAAAATCACTAGAGCTGTTGAAAGTATTACAACAGAAATGCTGCAGTTAACAATAAGAAACATTATAAAACGCGTTGAATGCTGTATCGATCATGATGGTAACAATTTCGAACCATTTCTTAATTAATTTGTTAATAAATATTTCATGAAAAAACAATGTTTACTTTCTCAACCTATTTGATATTCCAAATTTGTTCAACAATACTCGATCCAAATTATTACTTTAATACTTTGCATGCCGATTATCTCGTAAACGATGCGTCGTAGCAATTTTTTTCCTAATATAATTTTGATTGAAAATTACCTCTACTATGTAAATATGCAAAAAAATTATAGGTACCCATTTAAAAAACCTACATTGACCTTCATAACTCAAAAAGGTGACGAGTAAAAAAAATTTCTTTACGTGCATTTTGTAGCCGACTGAAAACCATGTAAATTTTCCTTATTAAACTTTCTTCTAACTTCAACCAGTTACGAGATATTTGCTCGGACATTTATGGACGGACACCCTGTATACATAACCAACATATAAAACATCGTCATTAACAGGTAATATACTTGTAACATCAACTTCGTTACTAGAAAGCAGTTGTATTAATCTTTTACGCGTTGTTACAATTTCAACTTTAGGTAGATTCTCACGTTGACCAAATTTTCCCCAAAAAGAATTCAAACATAGTTTTGAAACAGCTCGGAGACCAGGATTGATACATATTTTTTCAGGATCTAATTTAATACCCTCCGCTCGCTTATATTCCTCTATGTATCGTTTTTTTGACTCTTCATCGGTGCAATCGGAAGGCCAACCGCTAGCTTCTTGTTTAATTTTTATAAAAGTATTAATGTATTCTGTGAAGTGACCACTCTCCTTAGATTGGGGATTATATTGCGTTACCTCGTATTGCCAAATTTCATAAATATTTACAAGCTTATAACCAACACTTACAGCTTTGCGTATTTCTTGTACTACCCACGTACCGGTGAATTTGCGATCGGCAACATTCTCGTGTGTACACGCTGTTTGACACATATTTTCGCAACATGTACGACATAAAGCAAACATTAATTTACCATGCATACGCACCGGTAATACAGGATGATAAAGCGTACGCGGTGGTAATATTGAACAATAAACGAGTCCTTCTATTTTATCAATTTCGACACCTGTAGGACCCGTTAATTCGTGACACTCTTCATCGACATATATTTTCGGATGTCCTACAGGAAATATACCTGTTTTACAAATATATGGGTAAAGAGAACATACATCGACATAATGTATCTTCTCATTATCCTTTACATCGTAAAGAGACACCATGTTCTCTGTACGACCACCGTAAAAAGCATCGCGGGGATTTAACGCAGGTTGAGATACAGCTGGATAATTTTTTAAAAACATACGCATATCTTCTCTAGATTTTAAAATACGTTCATAATCGCACTCCCACATTTCTGTTAAAACATATCCAGCAGCTATAATTTTTGCTGTAATAAACTGAGTACGTTCTAAACGGGCATCCATTGTATCATTACCGATTCCTTGATTTCTATTTACAGTGTAGCACCGGGTACAGCCATGCCAATAACAACCGTGGAATTGCAAAACATGTTTAATCGTCACGCCGTTATTGATTTCTTCATAATAACCGTCAACTAAAACACCTTCGGGTAATCGTGTCTCACGACCATGTCCAGCGTGAGCTATAACACGACCCAATTCGCGCTCTGTCCAAATCAACCAAGAAACAGCTTTACGCGATTGATTTTGACCCCAACGATAACCGCCCGTTGGTATAATACTAATTTTATTTTTTTGAAGAAAACTTTTACGATAAACACGTGAACAGGCTGATGCTATTGTGGTACTTTCCTCGAAAGGGCAAACCATACCACATTTAATAAACATTTTACGAAAAGCTAAGCAGGCTTCACGTAATATCGTCACATCATTTTTACAATAATGTACGATTTCTTTTTTAAAATCAAATATATAATTTAATTGTTTTGCTTTAATAAACCAAGATAAAAACCGTTCGCGCTCATTATTTTGCATATAACAACTTGAATAATATTTCAAATCTGGTAACGGTCCTATATAATTTTGATTTTCAGGTGTATTAAATAAATGTGGGAATATACCTTTTGTAGTACAACCGTTAAGTTCAAAAGCTTTTGGTAAAGCACTTAATGGCATATGAAGATAATTTAAACTATCGAGAAATGTCGTGTGCCCTATCGTCATTACAACGATATTTGTACCATTTAGTATTATTGACGGCATCTCATTTACACCACCTCTCGTAGCAAAATGTCTCAAAATAAATTGAGCATCAAAAGCTTTTGCATTATGGGCGATACAAATTGTACGACTAAACGAGCGTAGTGGCTTTGTAGCTAAATCAACAAGTTGCTTTACAGGGTCTTGATCAAATACATATTCACGTATACCGCAATATTGACATAATTTTGTCATATCATCATCATTATCTTCTAAACAATAAGTACATGTTTGTTGCACAACACATAAATTTGATACATGTACACGTTTTTTATCATCCTCTCTAATGCGCGTGTTTTGTTGTGTTTCAAAATCATAAAATAAAAACAATATTTTTGGTCGTTTATCGGTAGTTTGTTTTATAGGCTGTATATAGCATAAATGGTTAATATGGCAAAAATCTTTACATGTTTTGCAATATACCGCGTTACAATCATGTTCCCTTTTTTTATCTATTGTAATAAATCTTGAGCACGTGTCACATATTTTTAATGTATCGCAAACACTTTTTTTATTTTTTTTTTCTCTTATTTGTGTCGTCGTACGGGTTTTTTAAATGCTGTTGAAAACAATTGTTGTTATAAAAAGAGCGTTTACAAGAATTACATTTAATACGGGGATTTGCGGTTATTATACACGGTGGTTGGCCCATACAACGATTACATTTGCGCGAACATTTATGATCGCTTATTCTAGTATACGCTACATTGCAAAACACGCAAAAACCCCTACTTCCTACAGCGGCGCGTAAATTTAGAATCGGCTCAAAATGGTGTAATCTTCGATAATATAGAACACGCAGCGTATGTACGACGCTGGTGAATAAATTTATTACATAAGCCGTCCCATCATATAAAGGCTCTCCACCATACCCTAGCGTTTCAACCTCGTATACAACTATAGCTACTCCCGCGTTTGCTAAATATTTTTGAAAATACTCTAACTCCGATATAGAGCAACCATTAGGCGGTATATCTATTTTAGCATTTCTTACAAGCTCGAGCGCCTTTTCTTTTTGTAGTTTACCCCTAGCCAAATGTATAGCCATCCAATAACGATGTAACTCACCCGAACGAATTTCACCGCGTTCTGCATATGCCAAAGATTTTACTAATGAACGTGGGAGGCATAAATTATCGGTGTTTGTTATCGTTAATATCGACCGTTTTGCCACATTATCATGGGTTAATTTTCTTCGCGAACATCCGTTTACTCCACGTATTATACAACATGTTATCGTACAGCTATCGTTAATACAAAAATTTGTATTGCTTTGTGCGGCTCGGCTCACTAGTGCCCATAAGTCTATATATTGAAAATCGCGTACATAACGAAAAGATAACCACACTGGACCAAGTGAAAAAGTATCGGCTGTAAATGTTACACCTATGTAATCGTCAGGATCACTCGAATGTGTAAGATATGCGTGTATTTCTACAAGTACTTTATCCAGCCACATTAATGGATCGGTAGCCTCTGGAGCCTGACAAATAACAAGCGTTATTTCACGATCGTACGCATCAAACCGTTGAAAATAGCGTTGATTCTCGTTCGATATATTAAATGTTATTGGGTCTCCGACTTCATTTTGAGCGTGTTGTAACGCGTCTCTTTCTTCAATAGGATCCACATCTACCACGCCTTCTCTCCTAATCTCGTGCGACTCTTCTTTTTCCCCCACTTCTACAGCAGTAGAGCGACCACACCCTACTTGCATTGATGATATACCTGTAGTAATACATTAATGATCACTATTTTAATTTTTCTACAAGTTTTTTTTTTTTTTAATGTGTTTATTACTAACTTAATCTTCAAGGTGTTTAAACGAGTTTACGACCTCCGTCGTATGACTCACAGGTACAGACCCTGCATCATATAAATGATCTTATTTATTTATTTATTTATTTATTTATTTAACAATAAAACATAAATATCTTACCGTTATTAGTATCGGTGACCTCGTCTGTTATTGTCGTAGACTCCACTAAAGAGGTGCCTTGTATATCATCATCGTTCTGCACCATTTCCAACGATTTGTCTGTTATTGTCACGGGTCTAACCATAGAGATACTCTGTATAGCATCAACGTCCCGTTCCATTTCCAACGATAGTTCCTGAGAAAACCGCGGAAACTCTGACCATACCCACCCAATATCATTCATTAGAAGCTTGTTAGATATAACTAATTTTATATACTCAGCAATAAAAATTGAAACTTCATACCATTATTATTATCAGCGCAAACGGCGTTATTAATTAAGCCGACATCTTGTACAGCGTCAAATGGTTTTTCATTAACGTAACCACTCTGTATCGTTTTTGACGCCGTTGGTTGAGGAAGTTTTAGAAATTCCTGCCACAGCCATCCTCCACCCTCCATTAAAAATTCATTAGAGTTGTCACGATCGTTATTTATATCGTGTTTGTTTTCCTCATTAATCGTACCAGTATTATCCGTAATATCTGCAGTGTTAGCAGTGTTATCAGTGATGCTATTTTCACCGATTAATTCGTTATTGTTAGGGCTCGTGGTTGGAATACAGTTTTCAAATTGCTCGATACACTCAATTAGAAATGTATCGTCCTCGTCATTCGCTAGCATCTCTTGTATGTCTAATAAAATGTAATATCTATTATTTCGATTACTCTCTTCCCTCCTCTCTCTTGATACGTTAAGATGAGCGAATTGCAACCAACTTCTGCAAATTTGTTATACTTACTACGTCGTTCATCATACCTGGATACAATATTTTTAACGTAAGCCGTATTGTGTAAGCCACGTCGCACAATTTCGTTATAAATAATATGTAGGATGTCACGATCACCAGAGAACAATCCGCGATTAAAACATTTTATAATATTACGTAAAGTAGTGAGATGTATTAAAAATGTAAAGGTTCTAACTCAGGGGATCTCAGGAGGGTGCGGGGAAGGGGGGGAATATTTCGGGTCGCGCGGGGGGACCTAACCGGCGATAAGGTCCCGCGGGTGGACCAAACCGGGCGGCGGAGGGGGAGGGGGGCTTAAAACGGGGTCACACGTGTAAACCTAACCGGTAGTTCTGCGCAATCAATGTTTATATAAACAGAGATAACGATTTGAGAACCATGTTCTTGGCCGATGTTTAAATAAATTTGACACCTTTGAAATGTGTCGCGTGGAGGCAACTGGCCATTTAATGTAAACATGGACCATGTACTTGTCACTCTGTTTACATAAACATAATAAATCACACCGCGAGGAGGTGAGTATGGCAGTACTTTGAAATCGGAAATGGTTCTTCGTAATCAATGTTTAAGTAAACAGAGTGATAAAGATTCGAGGATCATGTTCTTGACCGACACCTTTGAAATGTGCCGCGTGGAGGCAACTACTGACCATTTAATGTAAACATGGACCATGTACCTGTCACTCTGTTTACATAAACATAATAAATCACATCGCGAGGAGGTATGACTGTTCTTTGAAATCGGAAATGTCTGTCATCACGAGGGGGATAAGCGATACGATGGCGAAGGGGTGTGCGCGGCTATTTCCGCGGGGTCCGCCGCCGCCGCCGCCACCGCCGCCGCCGCGTACGCGGAGGGGATGCGCGCTGTCTAACGCGGGTCCGCTGGGGCGATCCGCCGCCGCCGCCCCCAACGCTCGCTATCCTCTAATAATTTTTTGGTCAAGGTGGATGCAAGAGAGAGATAGAAAAGCGCTGAACAGCTCTTTCAGCTGTGCTAATAACGCGTTGAAATATTATTTAGATTTGTTTACGTGAACTCTCTTTCATGCGCGGTTGTCACCCAGTGGCATGTCTAATCGTGCAAGGTATCTTTCTTAGTAAAGAGAAGCGCCGATAGTCCGGCTTCTAATGACACGTGTAAATAATATTTAGATTTGTTTACATGAGCTCTTTTTCGTGTGCGGTTGCCACCCAGTGGCATGTCTAATCGTGCAAGGTATCTTTCTTAGTAAAGATAAGCGCCGATAATTCGGCTGCTGCACGTTGAAACAATATTTAGATTTGTTTACGTGAGCTCTTTTTCGTGTGCGGTTACCACCCAGTGGCATGTCTAATCGTGCAAGGTATCTTTCTTAGTAAAGATAAGCGCCGATAATTCGGCTGCTGCACGTTGAAACAATATTTAGATGATGCAAGAGGGAAGCGTTAATATTTCGATCGATTAAACAAAACTCCTGTTTCGGTTATAAGTTTGACGAATGTATTATACGGTCAGTCTCGATGTGGACACCGAATCAGTCGTAAGAGTTACTCTCTAAAAATGGTTGATAATATTGCAGACGACGAGTTTATGGACATAGTGAATGATGCATTTGAAAATGCAGAAATAAATTTTGAAGATTTAATAGACGAAGAAAGTGACGAAGAGATGTCAAACGATAGCGGATGTGACAGTGATCTAAGTGAGCATCCTGAGATTCGTGTTGTATCAGTTGCTGAACTACGCGCTTTGAATCGCACGAAACATTGCATGATACAGTTTTACTACTCGACGGGTGGTGCCCTTGCCGTTTGCGCATCGTGCATGATTGAACTTTCTGACATCGAATTGGACTCAATGGACGCCGTTCAAATCCACGAAACAGATTTTCTTGAACGACTTGACGGACGTATCTGCTCCAAATGCCGCCGGCCCATGTTTGTGTATATTCCAGCTAACATGTGCAGAGTGTGCTTACATTGAACAATTATTATTTTTAATACGCTCAGTGAAAAAAAGAGCATGGAAACCACTAATCAATTTTGTTTGTTAGTGCATCTCCTTCGTGGTCGAGAACTTGGATTTGATAACGCGCTTGCCTCTGATACAAGTAAATACTGTGCTACCTTAACACGTCAACACGAAAATAGATTGTTTCGTTGTTCTCTACATGGCAGATAACATTATCGTACATTTATTGATATATCAAATTATAATGGTAATTGTAATGATGAAATAATTTCAAGGCTTTATACGTGCAATCACATGATTCGTGGGAAGCTTTCTGACGAACATAGTGAAACTTCACCAGTGGAACTTCGTTATGATGCTATACTTCCTTAACATAAAAATATTGTGATAAACATTTTGAAAAATGGAAAATAGTGAGCGAGTGGAACGCGAACTGCTCGAGCAATGCTCGCAGATTGCAAATTTAGCTGAATGTTTCGAGTGGTTGCAACGATGCGACGAGTACCTCGCTCAGCTCGAAGAACATTGTAGTGCCAAACGTCCTCGACTCGCCGTGGGAAAAAGACAATCACTTGTGTCAAGAATCGCGCGACTCAAAGGTGAAAAAGCGCAGTTAGAAAGACGTTTCATGCATGTTGGTGGCAATTATGCAAGCACTGGCGCTGATGATAAGCAATCGCTCGTATGGCGCGAGATCGAGACCGCGTTCAAGAATCGCATTGTGACTGGCGCTGTTATTAACATTGATTATATCGAGCCGCGACATTTTTTGGAGGACGCCAGTGATTTGGTGATTGAGCGAGTGCAAGACGCTATCGCGAAACATGATAGTGTAAAGGTAAACACCGTATTTAATGGTGAATATGTTAATAATCATGATGAACGTAATATTAAAAATATCGCTACGAGGAACAATGAACTTTATCGGTCGTCAAATTTGCGCGAGTGGTATCAGCAGAGTGTCATCGATGTCACGTTGGCGATGCTCGACGAGTTCCAAGAACGCGATAGTGGTTGGGCTCTTACGCGAATACTGAATTTAACGGTAAACATTAATAAACATAATCTCATGCACGCGGGATGTTGCATCGAATTGCCGCGGGGAATAAAGAATAAACGTGCCGTGATTAATGTGCAATCGAAAGACAATGCGTGTTTCGCGTGATCGGTAGTGGCCGCTCTGTACCCTGCCGAAAGAAACGCAGACCGGGAGTCGTCATATCCGCATTATTCGACTGTTTTAAATGTTAGTGACATAACATTCCCAATGAACATAAAAGACATTGGAAAATTTGAACGTTTGAACGACGTGTCGGTAAATGTGTACGATACCGAATTCGACAGAAAAGAAAAGAAACTACGCGTTTTCCCGATAAGGCTCACCGAGGATAAGAAGGAGAAGCATGCCAATCTACTGTACTTGGAAGATGAACGTGATAACAGCCTCGGTCACTTTGCGTGGATTAAGAACTTATCACGACTGGTCAGTTCACAGCTGAGCAAAAACGAACACAAGAAATTCATTTGTGATCGGTAAGAATAATAAAATCTGTTAAAAAATATTTCTCACTTATAAAAATCGTTTTAATTTTAAAAAATCGTCTTCTATTTTTTTTATAGTTGTCTGCATTACTTCAGCTCAGAAGAAAAGTTGCAGTCACACAAAGTGGATTGTCAGCAATTAAACGACTGCGCCGTTCTACTACCGAGCGAGGATAACAAGTGGCTTGAATTCGATAATTACAACAACAAGGAGCGTGTACCCTTTGTTGTTTATTCAGATTTGGAGTGCGTACTGCGGAAGATTGACCCAGGAACAGAGAACACTTCAAATTTCTCGTATCAGCATCACCAGGTATTTAGTATAGCATATTATGTTAAGTGCTCATACGACGACGCGTTGTCAGAGTATCACTTTCGTCGCGATAACGATTGCGTCGTGTGGTTCGCGAAAGAACTCGAAAACCTGGCGCATAGCGTGAAAGCTAGAATATCCGCCAATGTTCCTATGGAATCATTAACTAAAGAGCAGCAAGAGGCATACAGTAACGCGAGAGATTGTCATATATGTGAAAAACCGTTCGCACCGAATAGTATACGTGTGCGCGATCATTGCCATTTGACAGGGTCTTACCGTGGTCCTGCTCATTCAGATTGTAATTTAAATTACAAAAATTCATACGTTATTCCGATCATATTTCATAATTTATCTGGTTACGATGCACATTTCATCATAAAAGAAATTGCCACCACGTTCGAAGGCAAAATCGATTTACTACCGATAAATAAAGAAAAATATATATCTTTTACCAAATATGTTGAAAATACTTGTGATAAAGACATAATTTTCAAAAATGCACGAAATTGTATACGGCTACGGTTCATCGATTCGTACAAGTTTTTAAGTTCAAGTCTTGACAAATTGGCATCGTTTTTAAGTCTTGATAAATTAAAAATTTCTCATTCGGAATTTTCCTCGTTATCGAACGAAGACTTTGAATTGTTGACACGCAAAGGTGTCTTTCCATACGAATACGTGGATAATGTTGACAAACTATATGAAACGCAACTACCACCGCGTGAATCATTTTATAGTTCTCTTACCAAGCAGACGGTATCACAGACAGATTATGCTCATGCTCAAAAAGTTTGGCAGCGGTTCTCAATCAAAACCCTGGGTGAATACAGCGACTTATATCTCAAGACCGATGTCTTATTATTGGCTGATATTTTTCAAAACTTCCGCGAAAGTAGCATTAATAGTTATGGTCTTGATCCCGCGCATTATTACACATTGCCAGGCTACACTTGGGATGCAATGTTGAAACTAACACGCGTAAGATTTGAGTTGCTCACCGATATAGACATGATCTTATTTATAGAACGCGGTATACGCGGTGGTTTGAGTCAATGCTCCGGTAGATATGCTAAAGCCAATAATAAGTACATGCGTTCTTACGATCCATCGAAACCATCGTCTTATCTAATGTATTTTGACATAAACAATATGTATGGTTTTGCGATGTGTCAACCATTACCATACGGTGAGTTTCAATGGATCGAAAACGTTGACGATTTTGACGTGAACGCGATCGCTTCGGATTCGCCCACTGGGTATGTGCTAGAAGTCGATCTCACATATCCACAATGTCTGCACGATCGACACACTGACTTACCTTTCTGCCCTACACACGATAAACCGCCAGGATCACGGCAGAAAAAACTTCTCGCAACGTTGTACGATAAAAAGCGATATGTGATACATTACCGTTATTTGCAACAATGCACGCGCAATGGGCTTAGCGCAACAAAAATTCATCGCGTATTACAGTTTGCTCAATCTCCATGGCTTCGCGATTATATAGAATTGAACACAAAATTTAGAATGAGCGCAAAAAATGATTTCGAAAAGAATTTGTACAAATTGATGAACAACGCCGTGTTTGGAAAAACTATGGAAAACGTACGTAATCACGTCGACGTAAAATTATTGACAAAATGGGAAGGACGTTACGGTGCAGAGGCAATAATCGCTAAACCAAATTTTCACAGCCGCAGCGTCTTTGCGGAAAATTTAGTTGCCGTCGAACTGCGTAAACTCGAGGTGAAGTTTAACAAGCCGATTTATGTGGGTATGTGTATACTTGACATATCAAAAATCTGCTTGTACGAATTTCATCACGAATATATGTTTCCGCTATATAAAGACAAGTGCAAATTGTTATATTCAGATACCGATAGTCTTGTTTATTTCCTCGAGTGCGATGATATTTATTCAACGATGAAACGCGATATAGCGAGATATGATACAAGCGATTATCCCGCAGACAACCCGTACGGTATGCCTCTCGCGAATAAAAAAGTCCTCGGTCTAATGAAAGATGAAAACAACGGTGCGATCATGACCGAATTTGTAGGGCTTAGAGCAAAGATGTACGCGATCAAAGTAGATGGTAAAAAGGATACCAAAAAAGCGAAAGGTGTGAAAAATAATGTAGTAGCGCGAACTATTACTTTTGAAGATTATATGCGATGTTTGAACGATGAAATAGAAATAACTCGTAGCCAATCGTGTATACGTTCGAAGCTGCATCAAGTGTTTACAGTTTCAGAATCCAAAGTGGCGCTCTCGCCATATGATGATAAAAGATACCTTGTTCCATCATCATTAACAAATACATTACCATGGGGACATTGGCAGATACAATTATAATCATAAGATGTTCTCACATTTTTACAAATATTATGCATTTTAATCTTTTATTGTATTACATTTTTGTATTTCTTACACGTTTAATATGCTAGTAATATTTTGTATAAGTACGTTATTCATACTTTATACTTTGTTTTATATTCTGTATGCTTCATTTTATACATCTTATGTATTGTTTCATATATGTTACACGCTTAATATATTTGACGTTTTATGAATATGATATTTTTGATATTTTTTTCAAATTTTAGATATACGTTTTTTAATAAAAATTTTTATATGACATTTTGTATTAATAAGGATAGAAGAATAAAGACCAAAAAAATTGTTTGTATTCATTTTATATATTTTTTGTAAACGCTGATATGATATAAAATATATACATATTTAATTGAAATAAATCAAATAACATCTTTTTTATTTATCCATGAATTGTGCGAATCATCGAATCCCAGCCACTTGACGTAAACCTTGTTTCCTTTCTTCTTTATTATCTTCTCTACCAGGTATACATTTGGATGAGTCGTGCGATGCAACTCGTACTCATAGAAGGCACCCGCTATTTGTTTACCGCGATAATCTTCCAGGAGATAAGTTACGGGATTAGTGCGCTGTACTTTAACGATCTTAAACACCTCGGTAGTCCAATTGGGGGTGTACCCCTTAGAGAATGTCGTTTTGTGCTTGCTCACGCGCACCGAATCGTTTACTTTGAATTTCGCGGGTCCCATGATTTTTATGTGAGAGTATACAGTGCTCAGGAGTTTTTCAGCAACTTCCGAATTAACGTCGACTGGTCGCATGCCGATAGTACGATGCCTGCGGTTGTTGTAATCTGACACCAGACGCGGCAGCTCGTTGACCCACTTGTGCGACCCGTTAAGTGTAAACATACGCCACATATCGTTCTTAAGTGTGCGATTCCATCTCTCTATTATCGATGCTTTTAAAACCGAATATGTAGAATAATGATTAATGTCATGCTTTTTCAAGACTTTTTGCACATCGGCGTTATAAAATTCCTTTCCCATATCCGTTTGTAAATTTTTCGGGCATCTTCCGCTCTCTCGAATTATCTTGGCGATTGCGTCAGCCGTCTCACGCCCGGCCTTGCTCTTGAGCGGTACTGCCCAGACGTATTTACTCAACGCATCGATGACGGTAAGTATGTAATTATGACCTCTATTGTACTTTGAATAGGGACGCATCTCGACGATATCAGCTTGCCAAAGATCGTTGAATCCTTTGATTATAACACGTCTTCTAGGAAAATTGCGTCTAGCTGACGCGTGTAATTCTTCGACGATTCCTCGCCTCTCGGAGCTTATTGTTTTCTTCGATGAACTCATATTTCGGCACGTAAACGAATTGCATTACGACTGACTCGTTTAGCGGTTACACGATGTAATTTATAATGTCGGCATTGCAAAGTTCCTCTACTTTTGTTTAAAAAAACGTTTTTTCTCCATTTATCAGTATTTTCTGTCTTCCTTTAATAACTTTTCTTTGTCTTCCGGTTTCTGTCGATTAGATAATTTTTCATACTCATTTTTGACTCGATCTACGGCCATTCGATAACCATCCTTCACTCGTTCGTGTGTATTTTCATAGCGATCCTGAGCCGATCGATAATTGTCTGACAACCGTTCTTGAAACGTCCGATTTTTATTTAAGAATCGTTCAAAGTCATTCGTTAAACGTTCGTAACCGTCTTTTCGACGTTCATTGCTGCTCATTTTTGTCGTCTATCGCACGTCCTTCTCAAACAAAATCAACCTCTCGTCTGACTCGTTTCGTGGGTATACGATTTAATTTATAATTATGCCAGCTTCACGAAGTTCTTCCACGATGGACAACATCTCGTTGCCGTGAGCGTCATTGCCCGCTCGATGTGAAGCGTCTAGCAATCGTAGACGATCTACTAATTCGTTGGGATCGTCCCAGTGCACGTAATCGATCTTATTATCGTTCAGTATCATAGCGCGAGGTAATCCCTTTCCGGATTTATTCTTTCTCTTTGGTGTAGATTCGATTGACATCAATGGCGCAATCACGTATTTATACTTGTATCCTTTGTTGCCCCGTAGTCGACTCTCCGCGGTGTAATTTTTTCTATGTACGTTTGTAGTCAACAATATGCTCTTGTACTTTTGCAAATCGTCCTCCTTATAGAGAAAATCATCGGGGAGTCTCTTAAAAATCAACTCGTAAAGACCGGGTGTGCCAGCGTATCGCACGCCGTCGATAATTATGTTATCATTGATGTCCATGTCAAACTTTTTATTACCAAGCATCATTCCATCCTTGTCGAGACGAACACCATACACGGTGTCTATAATTTTCTCTTTTCCACCACCGCTAAAGAAATCTCCAATGTACTTTTGACCGAGCGGGCCAAAATGCTCAGACAACGTTTTTCGACCTTCCAACGTTTGCATCTGATGTTGAACAGACGTTCCAAACGAATCGTCTGTGGTTTCGAAAACGTCCTCGAGAGCCTTGTTAGTTAATGTTGCAGGACCAATCATCGTACGCGGTGTTGACGTTATCGCTGGTGAATCCATTGCGTCGTACGCTTGTTCAAAACGTTGCTTTTTGCTCGATGTTGCTTTCGACAATTCGTAAGATGCACCATCGTCGCTCGCTCTTTTCTTAATTATTCTTTCTTCCTTGATTTCTTCTTTTCTTTTAATCGGCTGAGATTCCTCGACAATCTGTTTCAGAGGTGCGACGATGGGCTTGAAACGTCTCTCCATTGCAATTTCCTCCTCGATCCTGCCGGTTTTTAAAGCGCGATGTTTCTTGCGGATCGCATCGCTCGTTTTTTCAATCTCCCTCGCGAGTTGCTCACGCTTGCGTATATCTTTGTTATTTTCCGCCATGTTAACGTTCAACATTGACGTATCGATAATGACTAATCGTTTTGCGGTACCGCGAACTCGTTAAATCCTTTTCTGTAGCGTCCGTTACTAAGCGCGCTGTCCTTGTCTATCACTAGAAATCCGTACTTTTGTTGCCAACAAGCACGGCACAAAGCACAAAATTCGTCGTACGACATGTCGGTGTTTACGTGATCGTTGTAAACGTGTTTGAGGTTGGTACCATCCTGTTTAAACAGAATTAGGAGATTGGCGTTATCGCGTATCAGATGTTTAGGTATCCTCGCGTACGTTTGACAAAGATAAAAGCAGTCGACATTCGAGTGGCGGCCCATTGAAAAGTATTCTCTCACCGCATCCTGCTTATCGCACGCAACATCGTCGAAGACGAAGATTGAATTTGGAAGCGCCTCGCTCGGTGGAATAACGTCGCTATTATTGGAGAACGTAAAGTAGCCGATTTCATCGATCGATTTCAACAGATTTTCGAGATATTGATATTTAGGCTGCTGCAGCGACTTGGAATAAATATATACATTCTCGAAACGTACACCATGCGGACTCTCGAGCAGGCTTATCAGAACATTAGTCTTGCCGCACGAAGATGGTCCCGCAATTATTGCGCGGATGGTACTCGGCAGCATTTCACCATGTTTCCGCAACTGCGCGTTGTCCCCCGTCATTCGCAATTTCTCGTCACAGTTTGTGACGCGTATCGTCAGCGACTGCCGCACGAATTTCATGTTTCACACTAAACTCGCGTGACGCGTCGAGGACCTATTTATAGATGTGTGAAATCTTGAGTAGCTCAGTATCAAAAATGTTTCTCGCGCTGTCACATCCCAGCGATATTCTGGACCTAAGCGCTGAGCAGTTGCAATATATACCTAAAGTCGTACTGTTACGCGTGTACGGTAATTACATCGACCACGTTTGGGAACGGCTTCCGAAACATATACAGGTGGACCCGGTAGTTCAAACTTATCGTCGCTGCGACGAGCATTATAATCAACCTTGGCAGCGTACGCACATCGACGGCCCTGCACCGAGGATAAAAGATTGCAGCGAATGTCAGCGTCGAACAAAACCGGAAGTTTGCTGAATCGAGCGATAAACGCGCTTCCTTTCGAGTTACATATTCCCGGTTACCAGTTTTGCGGTCCGGGCACTCGGCTGAAGAAACGATTAGCCAGAGGCGACACGGGCGTAAATCCATTGGACGCAGCGTGCCGCGAACACGATATTGCGTATTCTAAGAGTAACGAACTCGTCGATAGACACGCTGCTGACGATATACTCGCAGCGTCAGCACGGAAACGCATTACCGCGAGAGACTCGACTTTGGGCGAGAGAGCCGCCGCTGCAGCCATCTGGGCAGCGATGAAGGCCAAGACCAAGATCGGCATGGGTATGAAAGCAAAGACGAGAAAGAGGAAAACGACGACGACGAAAAAAAAACGAGTACTTCCGTCGGCAAAACGAGGCGGCATGTTACCGATTCTACCAATGTTGGGCGTTCTAGGATCTTTGATCGGTGGAGCTGCAAATGTAGCGAAAGCGGTAAGCGCCCGCAAAGATGCGCGACGTCAACTTGAAGAACTGCAACGTCACAATCGCGCGATGGAACAAGGTCGCGGTTTATACTTGGCACCTTATAAATACGGACGAGGAATTTATCTCGGGCCGTATAAACGCGGACAGGGCGTATCAACTAAGAGGAAAAAAAAAACGTCGAAAAGACGATAAAAATGCCTGCGGGCGTGACCACCGACGTGCAATTGAACCAGCTGGCGAGACGTATGCGCATACCGTATTTTAGAGGTGTGTACATGCGTAATGCTTTACCGACGAGTGGTGTACGTCGAAACGAGAGCGGTATCATTAATTTGGACGATACCACGGGCCCTGGCACGCACTGGGTGGCTTACGCAAAGAGGGGCAACCGCGTTGTATATTTCGACAGCTTTGGCAATCTTCGACCGCCTCGAGAGTTGGTGCGATATTTCGGAAGCAATGTTACGATAGAGTACAATCAAACGTCCTATCAGACGTACAATCAAAATTTCTGCGGACAAATGTGCCTGAGATTTTTACAAACTGTTGACTTTTAAAAAGATCGATGAGGTGTCGAAGAGTCTCAGTATTCATTGAACGCTTTTTCCATCATGTCGTTTACGCTAACGCTAAGCGGAAAGAGCAGCGTTCTCGCTGCAAATTACTCTCCGGCGATAGATTTGACCGATGCCGAATACGAACTCGGTTTAACGCTTTTTGAGACTTACAACACGATACCGAACGTGAACGCCTCAAACAATAAATTTTATTTCGGCAAAGACGATGTGGAGATTACGATACCCGAGGGATCGTACGAGTTGCCGGCCATTAACGAATTTTTGAAACGTGCAATCTCGCAGAAACGTCCACGACGCAACGCGCCAGATGCCGGTGACACGCTAGTTGTCCGCGGCGATATCGGCGTGATCAATGATGACAGCGAGGAAGCGATAGTGATTCGAGCTAATCATAACACGATGAAATGTGAAATTAAATGCGCTTACAAAGTAAACTTTAACAAAGCCAACAGCATTGGATCGCTGCTGGGATTCTCGAAGCGTATACTGCAACCACGTAGATGGCACGAATCGGACATGTCAATTAATATTATGAACGTAAATATTATCCGCGTCGAATGTAGTATCACCGCAGGTGCATACAATAACGGTGCGCGTGTGCATACGATTCATGAATTTTCTCCGAGCGTGCCTTCAGGATATAAGCTCAGTAAAAGGCCTGCAACAGTCATTTACTTGCCAGTGATCATACGAAGCGTTACGGATCTTACCATACGCATTGTCGATCAAAACGGACGATTGCTGGATTTTCGAGGGGAGGAAATTACCGTCAGGTTGCACGTTCGAAAACGATAACGCGACACATGAGATGCTTGTGTTGAGTGGAGCTGAGCGAGCAAAGAGAGATAACGCATTCTTTACAAGACCGGTGACATCATCATCATCATCATCATCATCGATTGATAATCCGACTCGATCAACTGAGAAGCGAAAGAGGCTCAGTGTATCAAACGTTAAATTTTTACAATCACTGGGATTCGCGGTACGACAATCTTGATTAAAAAAAGAAAAAATGACTGATATTCTAAATATCGGAGACGAGCCAATCTTTGACGATCGAATTGTCAAGATTGAGACGCATGCTTATTCGCCGTATGCAAACACAACGTACGGGCACAGCGACGAGATAAGAATACCCATACAGCAACAGGATTTGTATACATTGCCGTACGAGAGCTTTCTATATGTCGAAGGGAGGCTGACAAAAAAGAAGAAACCTGAGGAGGTCAACGGTGACGTGGTTTTGGGAAATAATTGTGTTGCATTTATGTTTGACGAGATAAGATATGAACTCGACGGTGTCGAGATTGATCGTAATAGAAACGTGGGTATAACTAGCTCACTCAAAAACTATGTAACGCTGTCATCTGACAAAAGCGTGATTTTGCGAAATGCTGGCTGGGAAGAACAGTTGACTACCGCTGATGGCTACTTCAACTTTTGCATTCCGCTTTACGTGCTGTTGGGATTCTGCGAGGATTACCGTCGAGTAGTGATCAACGCTCGTCACGAATTGATCTTGATACGAGCGCGCAACGATAACAATTGCCTAAAGGGCAATTCAGCGGTAGAGCCTGTGATAGAATTGTTTAAGATTCAGTGGCGAATGCCGCACGTAATACTGAATGAAATAAATAAACTTTCGATGCTGCGCACATTGGAGAGCGGACGATACCTCAGCATGGCTTTTCGCTCGTGGGATCTATACGAGTATCCGCTTTTGCAACGTACGACCAAGCACTCGTGGGCTATCAAGACCGCTACTCAACTCGAGAAGCCGCGATATGTCATCTTTGCTCTGCAAACCGGTCGAAAAAACGTCATGTCCGAGGACACGAGCCGATTCGACCATTGCAATTTAATCAACGTGAAACTGTACTTGAACTCTGATAGTTATCCTTATGAAGATATGAATTTAGATATTAGTAAAAATAGATGGGCTATTCTGTACGACATGTATGCACGTTTCTGCAAAACTTATCTCGGATACGAGTATCTCGAGCCGAATCTCACAGTGACAAATTTTATACGTCACGGTCCTTTCGTAATAATAGATTGTAGTCGGCAAGTTGAATCAATCAAGAGCGCAACCGTTGACGTGCGATTGGAATTTGAGACAAAGGATAACGTACCAGAAAATACTAGTGCCTATTGCTTGATAATACACGATCGCGTGATTCAGTACAACCCGTTGACAAACATTGTGCGCAAAATCACTTAATTCCACGCATATATATTATACGATACATCGACGTAGACCACAGTCTTCGTTTCGATCGCGACATGTCCGTGCCGACGTTCGTGGATCTGCAAGGTTTCCCCCTTGGACGATTGAGAGGTTTCATCGTAAAAGAATTTGCTGCTCTTAGAGGGGGAAACGTTCTCGCGCATTATATCTTTGACAGCCCCCAGCCATGGGATTGGCTGATGAAATCCGAAAGATCTTGCGCCTCCTGGCTCACTGCCATGCATCATGGGCTAAGATGGGGCACCGACGGGGTGGTTCCGTACCGGAAAGCGAGACAAGTGATTACAACTGCAGTACTGGGTGCTGAAAATCCTGACGACAAGGAGATTGTATACGTCAAAGGACATGAGAAACAAGAATGGCTGGGAGAATTACTTCTGGACAATCGGCGAGAATACGCATACATCGAGAGCTTGGATGTGGATTATGAAGACGTGGATAATCTGAATAATCTAGATGATGCTAATACTTTTCAATGTGGGCAACACCGTACGAATAAACATTGTGCTTTACAAAATGTATTCAAACTTTACAATTGGTGGACACAATTGCAAAAATAAACATATGTAATATACGACATACATTTTTTTTTTCCCCTCCATTACATCTACGTTTCTCCAACGTTTTTTTTCATGTTTCTCACGTTTAGTTTAACGTTTCTCATGTTTAGATTAACGTTTTTTTCATATTTCACGTTTCATGTACGCCATGTTTCATGTATGTCATGTTTTACGTTTCATGTACGTCATGTTTCATGTATGCCATATTTCACGTTTCATGTACGTCATGTTTCACGTTTCATGTACGTCACGTTTCATGTACGTCATGTTTCACGTTTCATGTACGTAACGTTTCACGTTTCATGTACGTAACGTTTCACGTTTCATGTTTCTCACGTTTAGTTTAACGTTTTTCATGTTTTTTCACGTTTAGTTTAACGTTTTTTCATGTTTAGATTAACGTTCTTTTTTCATGTTTCACGTTTCATGTATGTCATGTTTCATGTATGTCATGTTTCACGTTTCATGTACGTCATGTTTCATGTATGTCATGTTTCACGTTTCATGTACGTCACGTTTCATGTACATCATATTTCACGTTTCATGTACGTCATGTTTCATGTACGTCATGTTTCACGTTTCATGTATAACGTTGCCAGACCGCGAAAACGTGTCGTGACACGTTCGAGCGATAACGATGATGATGAAATTGTTTGATAGAGGGGAAAAGTATCCCCCACTCCTTTACAATTGCAGAAGCATAAACGTGTCGTGACATGTGAAAGTGATAACGACGACAATAATAAAATTGTTGAAAGAGGGGGAAGCCTCCCCTCTCCTTAAAAGTGTAGAAGCATTAATCTTCAAATAAGCATCATAATTTCTCGCAACATCAGTATTGCATCAGAGGTTCGAACGAACGAACGATTCGCAATGTACTTTGCCGAGGGAGGTAACACATTGTACAGTGGTGAAGTGAAGAAGGAATGCAATGGGTAAGTTTCGATATTCTAATAGCGTTTATGCAACATTGTGTGATAAACTTTTTGATTTTCTTTTACAGCATTTCGACGGAGCGTCGTACAGCGCGCTTATTGAGCAGACGTTACGCTTTGACAGCTACGAGTTACAAGTATTTGGAGATTGGAATTAACGTCGGTCCACCGAGTTACGTGGAGATCGCCATAGGAGATCATCAAGGACGAGAATTGATACTGTCTGTTGAAACGTGGAAAGGTCTCTACGAGCAACGATGGAATATTTCCAAATTAATTCGGAATGACTACAAGGACAATTTTATAAGCGTCGGACCCTTAACAATCAAAGTTAGTGTGATGAATGACGTTAGGCTCATACGTCTCGAATCTTCTAATGTGTATGTGACAGTGATTGAATCCACATTACATCGTATGTTCAGTTTGTACGAGTGTATCAACGTAATGTTCGAGCGCTTAGTTAGAATCGTTGATACAGTCGATATTAAGTACACACAATACTTAAACATCGCGTCCAATGTAATGAATCAAGAAAAAGCGATACGCGAGAGCAATATCTTCGATATGCGTCAACTCGTCGATTGTGAGCTGTTAGCTTTATTTTTTACTGCATAAACAATGTATTCACAACAGACAATAAATTGTTTATTAAATTAAAATTGTAAACTTTTTTTATTTTTTCCTCTTCCAAAAAATCCACAGTTATACATTAGTATCAATACCACGATATTTAGTTTTGAAATATTTTAAAAAGGAATGTGCGAAGATACGAGAGTACAGTCAGGCTAAAAAAACGTGTGTTTCAAATGCTCAGTCGTAGGCTAAAAAAGATGCGAGTATAAGAGAATAAAGTCAGGTAAAAAAGAACATGTGTTTCAAATACTCAATCGTAGGCTAAAAAGATGCGAGTATAAGAGAATAAAGTAAGGCTAAAAAAACATGTGTTTCAAATGCTCAATCGTAGGCTAAAAAGATGCTAGTATACGAGAGTAAAGTTAGGTCTTAGCGACGGAGAATGCTCTAGCTCTTCAGTCTCAGTCTAGCTCGCGCGACTGTAACAACGCAAAAAAATGGGTTACGGTCCAAATATTCCCGTGCAAATATCGATTCCGGAAATAGAATTAGGTTTAGTGGTGCCTGAACCGCGTCAACCTATAACTTTCCCGGAGTTGATAAGATATTTTCGCGAGCTGGGTGTTCACGAGCTGCGTGCTCGTTTGCGTTACTTTAGGATAGAAAGACCAGCCGTTCACCATCGTGCTGCGGCCATAGACAATGATAGGCCTGATGGACCAATTTTCGATGGTGGTCGCGGGAATGGCCGCTTGTTGCCCTTCCCCGGTATGGACATGCAGCCTATACGCCGACCTCATCTCGATCGCTACAACGCGCTTCTACGTGGTCGCGGGGGTGGTCGCTTGGTCTCCCCTCGTATAGACCTGCCCGTACGCCCGCCTCGTCATCTACATGATGCTGCCGAAGCTGCTCCTCGTGGTCGGGGGGCAGCTTTATTAGATTTTATGCGACGTGAGAGGGCTCAAGGTCAGGCTGGACCTTCACGAGATCGGGCTTTGGATGAGGAGAAGGAGGAGCAGAAGTGGGAGGACAAGGAGGAGGAGGACAAGGAGGAGCAGGAAGAGGAGAAGGATGAGAGGGCTCAAGATCAGTTCGAACCTTCTCAAGATCGGGCTCCGGACGAGGAGGAGGAGCAGGAGGAGGACAAGGAGGAGAACAAGGAGGAGCAGGAGGAGGAGAAGGACAAGGACAAGGAGAAGGAAAAACAATAGTGATAGTGGTGGTGGTGGTGGTGGTGGTGGTGGTGCCAGCGGCGGCGGCGGATCGCCCCAGCGGACCCCGCGTTAGACAGCGCGCATCCCCTCCACGCAGCGGCGGCGGATCGCCCCAGCGGACCCCGCGTTAGACAGCGCGCATCCCCTCCACGCACGCGGCGGATCGCCCCAGCGGACCCGCGTTAGACAGCGCGCATCCCCTCCGCGTACGCGGCGGCGGCGGCGGTGGCGGTGGCGGCGGCGGCGGCGGCGGCGGCGGCGGCGGCGGCGGCGGCGGACCCCGCGGAAATAGCCGCGCACACCCCTTCGCCATCGTATCGCTTATCCCCCTCGTGATGACAGACATTTCCGATTTCAAAGAACAGTCATACCTCCTCGCGATGTGATTTATTATGTTTATGTAAACAGAGTGACAGGTACATGGTCCATGTTTACATTAAATGGTCAGTAGTTGCCTCCACGCGGCACATTTCAAAGGTGTCGGTCAAGAACATGATCCTCGAATCTTTATCACTCTGTTTACTTAAACATTGATTACGAAGAACCATTTCCGATTTCAAAGTACTGCCATACTCACCTCCTCGCGGTGTGATTTATTATGTTTATGTAAACAGAGTGACAAGTACATGGTCCATGTTTACATTAAATGGCCAGTTGCCTCCACGCGACACATTTCAAAGGTGTCAAATTTATTTAAACATCGGCCAAGAACATGGTTCTCAAATCGTTATCTCTGTTTATATAAACATTGATTGCGCAGAACTACCGGTTAGGTTTACACGTGTGACCCCGTTTTAAGCCCCCCTCCCCCTCCGCCGCCCGGTTTGGTCCACCCGCGGGACCTTATCGCCGGTTAGGTCCCCCCGCGCGACCCGAAATATTCCCCCCCTTCCCCGCACCCCCTGAGATCCCCGAGTTAGAACCGGCTTATACATTCTACTTACGTAAAGTGGTGTGATTTATTAAAAATTTAAATTTTTTTAATAAAGTTTGTCGTGAATCACTCTGTAAATGTGTACACCAGGCTCTATTACAAACACGGCGTAAATACGAAGAGCGCGTTATTAAAATACTCTGTACTTTAATTATTATTTCGCGGAGATTCATTTTACCGCAGAACTTTATTCGCTCAAAGTTCTCGATATACTAAATGTTACAAAATGCTCTCTAACGAGTTATAAGATTTCTGCAGCATCAGCTGATTCTCAGGATTTCTACTCGCTAGTTTTTTTATGACAAGACATCGCAGACATCTCCGGAACGGGCTGTATAAAGTTTTATATCTGAATACATTTTTTGTAACACGGAAACAATAATAGTAATAAAATAGATTCTTCCTTCTCAGGCTATTCATTTACCTCCACCGACACATCTATCGGTGTCCTCTTCCCTACAGCTCAGCCTCAGCCGCAGTCTCAGCATCCTGAGCGAGGATAGAGTGAATGGTGTCAATTATATCTGATGCAGCGTTTTTTAATAACTAACTAGATAAATAGCTAGATAGATAATAAAATAAATTAGATTAAGGATAGAATTTATCATTTAATAATATAATACAGGATATAAGGAAAAGATATTATATTATTAACGGTTTTAAATCAATTCTAATATTAACGTTTTTATTATCGTTTATTTGTTATTTGTCTATCTATTAAATAAAAACGCTGCTTTGTTTCACACATGATGTACAAGCCCAAACGATGACGTAATAATGTATGGGATACTCGTTTTTTATCGCGAGACGTGTAGCAGGCGGTTTCATATTACCTAACGCGTGCATGTGTTTGCCTTTATGTGTTAACTTTGGGGAGTCCGGATTTTCGGCACTATGGTATATTAAGATTTATAGGTAATCCTTCTGCCCCACTATTGCACTGATCTTCAGTGTATAAGATCGACAGCACAGCGTTCATTAGACGTTTGTTAATTAAGCTAATAAGTACCTTGCGATATATTGTATAGTGACTAACGACATGGCAAAACGAAAAATGGATAGCAGCTGTACCAATTCCGAATCATGTGAAACAAGTAATTCGTGCAAATTTGTAGAGAAACAACTTCTTCTACCTACAATATATAAATTAAATCTTTCTTTTGGTAAGAAAGTAATTATCGGATTTGAAGAGGATGAACAAAGTAACGATTTATATCCAGCGGCTCGTTTAATCGGAAAAGATTTTATTGGCGTGTCATTTAAAACAAATGCCTGGTATAATTTCCAGAAAGATTTTAACCCTATATCCGAATATTTTGATACGACTGATGGCGTGGCTGAGAAAATGCGTGATCAGCAATTTATAAAAGAAGATTTCTTACTACTATTCACAATTTCATATGGTCAACGATCTATAATTATTGAGGGTTTGCAAAACTACTGCAGGGAAGAGCTTGATATACAAAATCGTCAAGACGCTGCAAAAAAGAGAAGAAAATTTAACCCCTGGGCAATAATAATCCAAAAAAACACTTTTGATAATCTTAAAGAAATATGTGTATGCATTAATGAACGCTTGAAAAAACTTGAAGCAATCGCTGAATGCGTCAATTATTGTAAAGATATTTTAATCAAGCGGATAAATATAGAAGTGTCAAAAAATGATTTTAAAATGGATTTACATTCCGTAACGCATTTTATTAAAACTGTATGTAGTATTCTTGAAAAACAGATTTGTAACGAAGTAAATATAAAATATCCGATATTTGCCGAGCAAGAATTCCACATTATTTTTCTCGAGCTAACAACGATATACAGAACTTACACCGCCCAAAAAGTTATCAAGTAAATATGTAACTTGGTACATTATATAACTTTTTAGGTATATTTGCTACTTAATAATAATAATTATTGTTATTTACAGTGCTGCGATCAATACATCGGTTTTAGAGTAAATAAACCTGGTTACGCCGCTGTGTTCATGTGTATAATACCTGGATACCGAGCATGCTTTCCAACTGGCTAAAAAAATTAATTTATAAAAATTACTTTGATTATTAAACAAACTACATAAATTACTGTATTTTTTAAGAATATATAATAAATATATATGTTTAATAAATGTTTAATAATTGTGTATTTTTAAAAAACAACCTCTCATAAATTAGCTTAAAAATAGTTATAAGTCTTATGAAATTAAAAAATCAAAATTGGTCGATAGAGTAGTAGTAGCAGTAGTAGTAGTAAGTATTCCCTCTGTATAATCGTAAATTTATTAAAACT
Source organism: Solenopsis invicta (assembly GCF_016802725.1). Taxonomy (NCBI): domain Eukaryota; kingdom Metazoa; phylum Arthropoda; class Insecta; order Hymenoptera; family Formicidae; genus Solenopsis; species Solenopsis invicta. The sequence continues at coordinate 5,587,045 of NC_052666.1, forward strand.
CTAGCATTAATAAGATCAAAGTAAGATAACAACACCGATCGCGCTGTTGTGGGCAGCTATCTGCGGTGGTAGTGGTGATGGTAGGGAGAGATCAACGAGTACCATTGCTGTGCGCCGTGATAAGAAAAGTGGGGGCACGGCGCTAGTGACGTCACAGTCGTCTACCCATAGTGGTATTAGCCTACTAACGTGTCCGTGGAATATTCTGAGCAGTTATCTCCAAATGTCTCTCCTAAAAAAAAAAAAAAAAAAAAAAAATTATTCGTAGAGAGAAGAAAGAGAAGAATTTTCAATACGCGGAAGCTTCTTTATTCTACCTATTTTTGGGAAGAATTCTGGGTTGGTAACGGTGAACCTTTACGAAAGGGTTGGGTAGACGCTTTTAATATCGAATTTGAAAAAAAATATCCTCTCTGCATTTTAGCCATCTCATGGCATAAATGTAAAAAAATTTGAACAGAAGCAATTTTTTCTTTCAAGCTTCAGGGCAATGCAAACATTCAACGTGCATAAAATTTAAATTGTCACAGAAAAAATTGACTTTCCCTACATTGACACAATGGGGCATGTTAATGTCAGTGAATGCATGTTTCCCATGAAAAAGAACGATATCGTCGTAACATGTATGGCAAAACCAGAGCAGCGTTAGCTGATGAATTAAAAAAAACGGTCGGCAATAGTGATTAAATTAAAAATGCTTGCTAAGGCTGACAAAGAAATATTACAAGCAGGAAATTTGAACAAGATCTCAAGTTTAGATATTTTACAAAAAATATCGAGTGAAAATCGAGCAAAACATGATCTTGATAAAGATTTCGTTACATTTATGATCAAATTATATGATCAAGAGCAAAAACAGATCCGAGGTGAAGTACTAAACGATTACATACAAGAATTTTCATTAATACCGTTTTCAATGATTTTGTTTAGTGAAAAACAAATTAAATATTTGACTGCTAATAAATTGCGACATTTACACCTGGATTCCACTGGCTCAATTATTGCACAGCCTAAACTTCTTCATACTGCAACTACAATTTATTACTATGTACTGCTGTTGCCAGAAAATACAGATGTCAGACCGTTGCCTATAGCAGAATTTATATCGTTAAAAGCATGATATTACTGCAATTAAACATTTTTTGAATGTTTTTAATGATAATTTTAAAAGAATAACAACCAAGAGAATAAAAAAAATCGAAACAGATTTTAGTCTGGCATTAATACAGTTGGCCTGCAGAACTTTTAATGGCATTATTTTACAAAGTTATATCCAGCATATGTATAAAAGTATGAAAAAAATGTACATATAAAAGAAAATGTAACAATTATACATATATGTTTTTTCCATTTTATAAAAACGGCTATACAAAAAATAAAGAAATGTTATCCCGATGGGAAACAGCAAAAACGCATGCGTTTTATAACAGCGTCGCTATTAGCAAACAAGTTACACTGTAATTGTGTATCAGTTGCTGCTGAAGTATATGGCGTATTTGTAAAAATCTTCGAAAATGATCACGAAATAAATGATTTCGATCATGTAATAAAATACGTGAAAATAATTACAGATGAAGACATAAACAATATCTCAAATGATACATATTCACCGCTACAAGAACAAGCTGAAACGTCTTCTTTTGATAGGAAATCTTTGTTATATTATCAGGCATTTCAAAACATTGAGAAAAGTGAACGAGAAAATAATAAACTCAGTTAAAAATTGAATCCATTTTTTTCAAAAAAGTTTTTTGGTTACGTCACAAATTTTTTTATGCTATATTTCCCTTTGTGGTCTGCCACGGGTATTGCACGATTCCATTTAAGTCGAGACAACAATGCTCCTGTCAAAAATTATTTAAAAATTTTAAAATATCAGATACTAGAAGGGAAAACGCGCATTCCTGCACCTTGATTTATAAAAGAAAATTTTAATATAATTGAAGCGCGATTACAGGAGCGACAGTTTTTTTTTTAACTGCGCGTTGTAAAGAACGAAAAATGATTAGTGATGATGAAGATAATCCGGTCGAGATCTAGAAGAAATCAAAGCCAAACAAATTTTTAAAATATTCAAAATTTATTAAAGATTACAGTAACACAATTCAACAACATCAAGAGATTACAACAGCTTGTAAAGATAATGATTTTTTAGAATATATCGAAAAATGCAAATCAGGATATCATGTGACTGAAACAGCAGCAGACAAGTTTTTATTTCGTACAAATATAAGATATCCTGATGAATTTCTCGACCTAAAAAAAGATATCAACGGGCATATCATTGAAGCTCCAAATTTCAGAACACTGATGCCATATCAACAGCAGAACAATATCTGGATGATACTATTATTAATGCGTTTTTTAGTCTTTTACAGAGAATCTCAACAAATAAAAATATGCCACTTTTATGTTTCGATACTCATTTTTGCTAGAGTATATTAACGCAAGGGTTCGTCAGCATCGGGTATAATAGGTGGGCAACACAAAACGCAGTATAGGACTACCCCGTGTGGTTCATACCAATTCATTTTGCAGCTCATTGGACACTTCTGGTGATAGTCCATTCACGGCAAATCATAATAGAACCTAGATTCATTACATGGAAGTCCCTATGAAAAGATACTAAATGGAATTTGCAATTTCATACAGAAACACCTAGGAATTACCTCGTGGAATGAATGGACATTACACATTCCACGAGACGTTCCTTTGCAAATAAAAAATAATGATGTAGAAGGAAATTGTGGAGTGCATGTATGCACATGGGCACACATAATTGCTTCCGGTTTCTACACACAATTTACCAAAGACGATATGATTGTGGCACGTAAAAGCATAGTAAACTATTTAGTAAACTTAGTTTCTAACAAACGTACGGAAAATAAAACAACAAAATTTCGACATTTAATTTTATCGAATAACTAGCAATAATTAACAACAATTGAAAACTCTGTTTTAAAATATTTGAAACAATCGGAAAGTGCTCCATTTTATTTTATAAATATATTTAAATTTAAAGCCACAAACTAGACAAAAAAAATAAACAAATAAATATTAAAATACAAATTCGAGGAAAAATAATATAAATAAGAGGGAAGAACATCGCGAAAGAAAAATTTAAAAACACCGTGTTTATAAAAAATATGTACGAGGTGTGATCAAAAAGTAAGGTGACTTTTTGAATTTCGCGCGCTCTGTACACTCTAATTTCAAAATTTTTCTTTTGTGTTGGTACACTCGTCACGATCATATGTTCACAGTTTTGACTATATAGCATGTGTTGTTTTTATGTGAGAGGCATAAAGGTTAGACTCGTGTTTGCGTGCTCGGCGATTTTTTGCTGTTGAAAATAATGGAGCAGAGAGTTTGTATTAATTTTTGTGTAAAAAATGGTATTAAGTGTTCAAAAACTCTTGAAATGTTGACAGTGGCGTACGGTGAGTCAACTTTGAGCAAAAAAATATTTATAAATGGTATAAGTTATTCCAAGAGGGCCGAGAAAATGTTAACGATGAACCTCGCTCTGGACGCCCCAGCACGTCAAAAACCGACGAAAATGTTCAAGAAGTGAAAGAAATTGTGTTGAAAAATCGTCGAATCACGATTAGAGAAATAGCTGATGATCTTAACATATCGTTTGGCTCATGCCAATCAATTTTAACGGATGTTTTGGGTATGACACGTGTGTCAGCGAAATTCGTTCCAAAACTGCTTAATTTTAATCAGAAGCAGCGTCGCATGAACATCGCCCAAGACATGTTGAACGACGTCAATGATGATCCTGATCTGCTCAAAAGGGTTATAACTGGTGACGAAACATTTTCCTCTTCCCAAAATTGAAAAGGCCTATGAAAGGACGAAGATTTGCGACGATTGAGGAGATTAAGGCTGCATCGCTGGAGGAGCTCAAGGCAATATCCAAAAGTGCATTTCAGAAATGTTTTGACGACTGTAAAAAGCGCTAGCACAAATGCATTGTATCAAAGGGGGATTATTTTGAAGGGGATAACATAATTTTGGCTGAAGAAATGAATATTTTTTTATAAAAATAAAAAGTCACCTTACTTTTTGATCACACCTCGTATACTGAAAATACTATGTCTACAAAGGACACCGTGTTTATGAGAAATATGTATACTGAATACACTGAATACACTATGTCTACAAAAGACATCGAGCTTATGAGAAATATATATACTGAAAATACTATGCTTACAAAAAACACCGTATTTATGCGAAATATATATACTATATACTGAAATCACACTATGTCTACAAAAGAAACTTTGTCTAATAATAACAACCATAGCAGTTGCAACAAGTACAATAACAACGGCAGCAGCAGCATCAACAATCTGCAGCAACCGTAACAGCAGGTTGAATAAAAATGAAATGATAAATTATTTGTTTAGATTATATAACATTTATTTATAAAATCTTAAATACAATATTATTAATATTTATTTATAATAATATTGTTGTTTGGGAACAGCGTAATACGCGAAAGCGAGTCACCCGCTACATGCGAGCGATCGATATCGATCCTTTATCACGCGAGGGCACCACCTTACGACGGTGTCCTGCGCAAGCCCCCTCTGGGCGTCCGGGAGCGCTCGAGCGGAAGCAGGCGTTTTTACCTCTCAGATAGAGATTCGCAAGACTCCTAATCGTACGGCCATGACTGCCGGTTAATTAAATCTCTAATCTCATATTAAACTCATACGACCGTGTCTGTCGGTGTACCAAGTACCTCAGAGTACTTCCTTTAAAACTGTGCCTGTAGTGTCTAAGTGGCATTAAAGCAATTTGTGAACTTTAAAAAAAAAAAAAAAAAATCCCCTCACCGTGTCTGTCGGTGTACCAAGTATCTCAGAGTACTTCCTTTAAAACTGTGCCTGTAGTGTCTAAGTGGCATTAAAGCAATTTGTGAACTTTAACGGTTTGTGTATTTCATTGCTCCGATTCTCACAGTCCAAAATCCTTCAATTACGCGACGATTAAGTGCGCACTCCTAACAAAAGAATTTGGTCCTTCGAGCCGGATTTGTTGAGAATCGGATAGACTGTGGAACGCAATCCGATCACACTTGTGAATTATCGGCCCGTTTCACTGCGGCATAGAAAAGTTGGTGATCACGTGATCGCCGAGATTCGGCAACGTGATCGGCAGCCGTTCCGCTCACGCGTGCTCTGTGCATATGACTCTTGTGCATTGACCTTTGATAATTTACGCGTGCTAGAGGTGCAGTGTATCATATCCCGTGCGTACAAGCGACAAAGCAGTACACAGGCATGATCTAATGCTCTGTGAATCACGTGACTCCCTAGAATGGCGCGTGAACCGCGCTGCGTGCTACACACGTGATTAACGATTTCTATCGTCTACGCGTGTAGACAGTGCACCGCACGCAGACTTTGGGTCGGTGCGTTGCACCTGACTTTGTGCATATTGGCAATCAACGCTTTATGCAAGCTCGATCAAGCGCTCTGTTTATCACGTGACTTTCAAATTTCGGAGCGTGAGCAGTGCCGCGCGTCGGAAAACGCCGCGTGGCGCGCACGTGATCAGCGAGTTCGGCAGGCGTGCTACAGCGTTTACTCCAGGAGTACCAGGGCCGAGTGGATCGACACGGGTCCCCGTGTCAGACATATTGTCTTGCTCGTATTTGCGCAAGCATTATGGAGCGGCTATTAGCAGAACAAGAAGACGTTCTCTATCAGATTGCGAGGACGGTCGACAACTTCAAGAAGTTGGGGCAAGGCAATTTTACTACATCCGTCACGCGGAACCGGATGTCCATTTTGGAGAAGCAGTGGACTCAGTGCCAAAAGCTACATGCGGACCTCAAGGCGGCAGTCAAGCCAGCGGAGCGAGATGAATGGCCGTATTTCAGTGAGGAGCAATTTCGGAAGGCGACAGAGGACTACTACGAAGCGTCTGACTATCTGAGCGAAGTATTAGAGAGGTTGACGAGACCTACCGCTCATGTAACCGCAAGTAGTACTTTAGATTTAAGCTCGGGTCCGCCAAGCTCAATCCTGTTGCCGCGAATAGAGCTTCCTAAGTTTTCCGGTCAGTATACGGAGTGGGTCAATTTTCGGGATATTTTTGAGTCGATTGTGATAAAAAATGAAGGCCTCACAAACGTGCAGCGTCTGCATTATTTAAAGTCGAGTCTGACTAGCGAGGCTCGCATTGTTATTAAAAATATTTCCGTTACCGACGCGAATTATGAGCTAGTATGGGGAGCCGTGAAAGAACGGTACGAAAATACCCGCGCGATTGTTTCTTCTTATCTGAATACTATCCTAGAAGCTACTCCGAAGGCTGATTCCGTCTCCGAATTGAAACGCGTGCATGATAGTATTAATGATGCGGTCCTTGCGTTACGTAATCTCGAGAGAAATTGCGTCGATGATTTCGTGGTTGCCATCCTGTCCAGGAAACTTGATGTGAATACCCGCACTGAGTGGGAAATCAGCTTGGGCAATAAACGAGAGCCAGCTTCCTTTAACGAACTGAGCACATTTCTTGTTGGCAGAATGCTGGCTCTGAATGTAGCGGGAGATACTCGCAGTTCAAATAATAGTAAAACAAATCGCTCAGCAGCCACCAAGTCGTTGACGGCTGCCATCTCTAATGTTAAATGTTTATACTGTGCGGGCTCGCACCTTTTGTTTCAATGCGCTCAGTTTAAATCCTTATCCACGGAGCAGAGAAAGAATGTTGCGCGGCAGCACCGTTGCTGCTATAATTGTTTGACCAAAGGCCATTATCCGCGCGACTGTAAATCGCGGGGCCGCTGTGCACGTTGCCAACGCAAACATCATACGCTTCTGCATGACGACAATATCAGCGGAGGACAAACGACAATGGGTGCTCCTGCAATAGCGAGCACATCCAGTGTAAACACAGTAAATGACGCCCCCTCTAAATCAAGTCTTTTAGCAAGGGTAACAACTCCTTCACGTTCCCTCCTGGTCAAGGGTACTGTACTACTCGCAACTGCACGAATCTTTGTACGTACTGATGGAGCTCGTTGTATAAACCTTCGAGGCATGATTGATACGGGCGCTGAGGCTACATTTATCACTGAAAGGGCTGTTCAAGCCTTAAAAGCAAAGCGTATTAAAGTATATTACACTGTCACTGGCATGGGTGATCTACAGGCTGGGGTCGTTACTCATGCAGTTAAGCTCCATTTAAGTGCGGGTATACAGTCGAGTACTACAGTTACAGTGATCGCGTTTATCCTCCCTGTACTTACTTCTTATGCTCCAAGAAGTCCTGTTGATTTACTTGCGCATCCTCATTTGCAGAATTTAAAATTTGCGGATTCTGATCCATTCAGTGATGACCCTATCGATTTACTGATAGGACTTGACTATTATAAGGCCGTAACAATGGATGGATCCCGCCGAGGACCGAGCTCTGATCTCATGGCGAAACCTACTATCTTTGGCTGGGTTGTCTTCGGCCCGTGCAACGACACTTCTGAAGGAAACCCTCAGTCGGTGTCCTCGTTACGCTGCTCTATTTCTCCTGAAACGGATGCGCTGATGAGGCAGTTTTGGGAGATAGAGGAAGTCTCGGTTTCTAATCCCCTCACTGAAGAGGAAGTCGAGTGCGAAAGGCACTTCGCATCTACACATTCTCGTTTGCCAAGCGGACGCTATCAGGTTCGCTTACCTTTTCGGACCGATTTCTTGAATAAGGTCGGTCGCTCCTTTCACGTCGCTTCTGGTGCCTTTGATAGGTTAGAGCGACGTCTAGCTCGCGATAGTGCATTGTCTGCCAGCTATCGTGGCTTTCTTTCTGAGTATGAGCAAATGGGTCACATGACCCGTGTAAACCCGAACGAGGTCATTAATAATAATTCGTTATATCTGTCTCACCATCCAGTGGTGAAGGCGAGTAGCAGTACTTCCCCTGTACGGGTTGTATTCAACGCCTCGAGTCCCATGGACAACGGGTATTCATTAAATGATCTGTTGCTTACTGGACCTAAGTTGCAGTCAGATCTTTGCTCTATCATTATGCGCTGGCGAACTCATCGCTTCGTTTTCGTCGCTGACGTCGCAAAGATGTTTAGACAAATTATGATTCATCCGTTAGATACTGACTTTCAGAGGATATTGTGGCGTCCTAGTTCAGGCCAGCCGATCCATCATTACCGTTTAATCACCGTCACGTACGGTACCGCCTCGGCGCCTTATTTATCCATGCGCGTCCTGCGACAATTATGCGAGGACGAGGGATCTGCATTCCCGCTGGCTGTGACTATACTCAATAATTCCATCTATGTAGATGACGTGTTGTTTGGGGCAGACAGTGTGTCCGCCATACAATCCACACGTCAGCAGTTGAATGCCTTGTTATTGAAAGGAGGTTTTCACCTTCGTAAATGGACGTCAAACTATGACGAATTGTTGTCGGAGATACCAGTGTCGGATCGACTGGAGGACAATAGTGTCGAATTTGACGAGGACTCCTCCTTCAAGGTTTTAGGAATTTCGTGGAGTCCTATACTTGATCGATTCCATTTCAGGATACAAATTCCGGAGTTTTCGGTGATCTCGAAACGTAGCGTGCTATCGGCCATTTCGCGATTCTTTGATCCACTGGGTTGGATTGCCCCTGTGGTAATCACCGCTAAAATTTTCATGCAGGAACTATGGCTGCGTAAGGTTGATTGGGATAGCCCGCTCTCGAGTGATCTAGAGGAATGATGGACTGAGTATTCTCACAGTCTGACAGATCTCAAAGAGATTTCAATCCCAAGGTGGACGAATCAAAGCAACTCCGATCTGGGTATCGAGTTGCATGGATTTGCGGATGCTTCAACACGGGCCTATGCGGCCGTTGTATACATTCGCATTATTCACACTCGAAGCAGCTTTGGAGTAACACTCTTAGCCTGTAAATCTAAGGTCGCTCCTATTAAAACAATTAGCGTTCCCAGGTTAGAGCTGTGTGCAGCTACCTTACTAGCTCGTTTTCTTAAAAATATTGTTAGTACTTTAAGGTTAAGTTCAGTACCAGTATACTGTTGGTCAGATTCCATGATCACACTTGCTTGGATTAAGCAGCACCCCAATACCTGGAAGACTTTCATATCCAATAGGGTATCAGAAATCCAGACAAGCTTGCCGCAAGCTCAGTGGCTATTTGTCGGGTCTAAAGAAAATCCCGCAGACTGTGCGTCGCGCGGCATCAGCGTTCAGGAGTTGAAGTCGCACTCGTTGTGGTGGAGTGGGCCTCAATGGCTGCAGTCACCCTCGACTGTGTGGTCGGAACAGCCCTCCTCCCTTCGATCGGACGGAAACATGGAACGACGTAGCGTTCCAGTTTATTTAGCTCAGCGGGGCGCGGCAGGGTGGGATCTTTCCGAGCAAGTTTCCAGTTGGCCTAAGTTGTTGCGGATCACGGCCTATTGCCTATTGTTCGTTCATAAGGTTCGACAGCGCCTTAGAAGGGCGGATAGTGATCAATTAGGTACGTTATATGTGTTGAGTGACGCTATCAGACAGGCTCGTAGTTTTTGGATTGCGTACGTACAAAAGATTAACTTTTCGAATGAGATCCAGGCAATAAAACGTGGTGAGGGCCCGTCTAAATCTAGTCCCTTGAAAAATCTAAACCCGTTTTTGGACACGAAGGATAACCTTCGTGTCGGGGGACGTCTCTGCCGGGCGTCCCTCTCTTACGATGAGAGACATCCCATCATACTACCGAGGCATCGCATATCGGAGCTGATTGTTGCGCAGGCACACGATCGAACGCTTCACGGTGGGACACAGTTGACGTTAGGAGTTTTACGCCAAGAGTACTGGATTCTAAATGCTAGAAACCTTGTAAAACATCACATTCACAGGTGTGTTGTTTGTGTCCGCCACAGAGCTATTCCGATATTGCAGCAAATGGGTGATCTGCCGGACGTTCGAATAAACCCTTCTCGTCCGTTTCAACATACCGGCGTAGACTATGCCGGTCCTTTTCATGTCCTTCCGATAGTAGGACGTGGCCAGCGGACACACAAGGCTTATGTGGTTGTGTTCGTTTGTTTGGCCACTAGGGCCATACACTTGGAACTGGCCAATGATTATACCAGCGATAGGTTTTTGGCCGCATTTAGAAGATTCACCTCTCGTAGGGGTCTTCCGGTCTCATTATTCAGTGATAATGGGACCAATTTTCAGGGTGCCGAAAAGGAATTGCGCAATGCGTTCAGAGCTCTGTCGCGTGATCCTGATCTCGTCGCGTATTTAGCCTCCGACGGCATCACTTGGAGATTTATACCGCCCTCCGTCCCACATTTTGGAGGAATGTGGGAAGCGGGCGTAAAGTCCGTTAAGCACCATTTACGGCGTGTAATTGGTGCTCACACGCTTTCAAATGAGGAGTTCACTACATTACCAACTCAAGTGGAGTCATGTCTAAATTCTAGACCTATAGCTCCCTTGTCCGATGATCCCTCCGATCTCTCACCTTTGACTCCTGCCCATTTCTTAATAGGTACCTCGCTGATTGCGACGCCTGAGGAGTCCGTATTGGATTTGAGGGAAACGCGAATTGTTGGCAGCGTGTACAGCGGATGCACGAGCAGTTTTGGCGGATATGGTCGCGAGATTATCTCCACACGTTACAGCAGCGCTATAAGTGGCGTCAGAAATCGACTAGTTTGAAAGTCGATGATCTAGTATTAGTTCAAAACCCGTTGCTACCGCCGACGAAATGGGAGCTTGGGAGAGTAGTAAAAATCTATCCTGACCCTCAAGGTCTCGTTAGGGTAGTGGATGTAAGGACGCTTTCGAATACAAGAAGGCGTGCCGTAAACCGGCTATGCAAGCTTCCTATCGAAATTAATGCGGGGTTGCCGCAGTAGAGCTCCCATGGCGGGCGGCGATAGCATCTCAATTTGTTTATCTCATGCGTTGTAACTAATCTTTATATTCACAGTTCATTGCGTCGTTATTAATTTGTATTATTGTTTAGCTTTATCAACTAATATTACTACACTAAGTTCTATTAGGCGTGATGCTTGGTCTCCCGGGTACATCATCGTTTCGTACTATCAGTACGAGGCGAGCGGCATGTTTGGGAACAGCGTAATACGCGAACGCGAGTCACCCGCTACATGCGAGCGATCGATATCGATCCTTTATCACGCGAGGGCACCACCTTACGACGGTGTCCTGCGCAAGCCCCCTCTGGGCGTCCGGGAGCGCTCGAGCGGAAGCAGGCGTTTTTACCTCTCAGATAGAGATTCGCAAGACTCCTAATCGTACGGCCATGAGTGCCGGTTAATTAAATCTCTAATCTCATTTTTAAACTCACACGACCGTGTCTGTCGGTGTACCAAGTATCTCAGAGTACTTCCTTTAAAACTGTGCCTGTAGTGTCTAAGTGGCATTAAAGCAATTTGTGAACTTTAACGGTTTGTGTATTTCATTGCTCCGATTCTCACAGTCCAAAATCCTTCAATTACGCGACGATTAAGTGCGCACTCCTAACAATTGTATTGCAATATTATTACAAATAAATATTAATGATATAATTCGTATTAATATTTATTTGTAATAAAATAATAATATAATTTTTATATTATTTCTATATATTTCAGTTGGCAAACCGTTGGTGACTCGACTATTCCTGGTTTTCGGTGACTGATGACGGCTAAGAGTCTTTTATTTTTATTGATACCCTGAAGATGACTCCATTTGAAATTAAAAGAAGAATAAATAATTTTTACAATACATATTAATGCAAATGCGCACTATTACCCGTATTGATTCTCATTAGCCTAATTTCCAATCATTAATTGTTTTAAATTTTGAGAGTCCTAAATTAATTAATCACTTAATAAAATAATTAATAATTTTAATTGTAATCTTTAATTTTAATATTATTCATATTGAATTATATAAAATAGTTCGTATAACTACGTTGTAGCTTCGAAATTGTTTAAAAATAAATTTTACCTTTTTAATGAAAAATGAGAACCATCCCCTGGCAAATCACACTGCCATTGTATTGTATTCTCCTTGGCGAGCATCTGTGATTTTTTTCAAGTCTCTGTGCGTATGCGTATGTCGTGGTTGCTAAATTTTTTATAATTAATTTTTATTTTTTTAATGAAAAATGAGTGCTGTCCCCGTAAAGAGCACCTTGCCATCGTTTTGTACTCTACTTATAAAGTATCTGTGATTTTTTTCAAGTCCCTGTGCGTATGCGTATGACTTAGCTGCTAAATTGTTTAAAAATAAATTTTATTTTTTTTTAATAAAAAATGAGTACCGTCCCCGGGAAGAGCACCTTGCCATCGTTTTGTACTGTACTTAGAGAGTATCTGTGATTTTTTTCATGTCTCTACACGTATGCGTACGATGTAGGTGCATTTTAATGTTTTTTAATTTCGGGAGCACTCAGCACCCTATTCGCCCCTGGTTACCGTCTTCTGGCTGCTAGGTTTGGCTGCCAGCTTGAGCTTCTTATAAATATGCAATTTATACTTACACATGAGAATATTTTCTGTGCATATATGTATTTTCGCCTTCATGCGTGTGTATTTGTATATGGGAGGGACGTATGTTGGGAAAATGGTACAAACTATTTGGCTCTAGAACCACATATTTTAAAGTATTGAGCAACAAGAAAAAATTTTTTTTCTATTTTCTCTTACTTAGCCATTTACTCGCGCGTATACACACACACTGGTCATTTTAAATCGTTTTGGCTATCAAAATTGTGACCGTCAAACCTTGACTACAACATATTAAAATTTTAGCCTATTTCACGGAGGGCCAAAAACCTATGATTTTCTTTGGGGTCTTTTTCATTGTGTATACAAATTATTTTTCTTTATACATAAATTGTATAACTCGGGGACTATTAATGTATAAATTTTATTATTTAGGTACTGTCCCCGAATTGATCGTTTAGTATACGAGATGAGTCCTCAAATTATACAATTAATACACTAAACATCTTAATTTTAAACGTATTATTCTTTGAGGGCATCTTCAAAATTTCTGTTGTACATATAAATTATTTTTTTTTTTTTTTAATCCAAGTAGTACTATCTTCAATTTTTTATAAATTTTTTGATAATAGAGTAACAAATTATTTTTTGCACATGTTTTGCCTGCATTTTTCACATGTATTTTTTACACGATACACAGGGGCGGATTAAGACTCATGCCGCCCCTAAATATCTCTATCAAAACTTTGGTGCCCTTATTCAACAGAGCCTCAAGTGTAACTTAAATTAATCAAATTTTATATTATAATTTATTCTGCAAATTCTGCTTTCTTTTTATGTAATTTTATGTAAAAGATTTTAGTTGATTGTGTCAGCTACTACAAGTTTAAAAAAAAAACTATTTTAAAATGCCATCTTTCTAAATTAGCCGCCCTTAGACAATAGCCTAAATTAAGCTTGAGAGCTGATTCGGTCTTGGCGATACAGAAGAATTATTAAACATATTTCTCAATAAACTGTACGCCAATATGGTTGACAGACTTAAAACGTAGCTTGAACCGAAGCTACCGTTTTCACTTTTTCTCTTTCTCTCTCTCTCCTTTCTTTTCCTCCCATTACGTATCATAAAATAGCGTATTCCTTTTCCCAGCTGAATTTTTGGTCCCAGCTGCAATTTTTATACATGTTTTTCATTCTTTCTTTCAGTTCTTACATGCTCTCTTTCTCTCTCTCCCCCTCTCTCTTTCTCTCTCGCAAAGAGAAGATGTGTCGAAAGTCGCTCCGTAAATGTAATAACTTTTGAGTGGTTTAAAGTGAGAAAAGACATAAAATAAGTTGATTGATTTACGCCGTCATAGACCGGGGATAGCTGTGAAAGTTATTTAGCCGGGATATGGCGATCTGTGAATGTGAGCAGTGAATTTATTGTTTGGGAGATCGAAGATTCACAAGACAATAGACATTATACGTGGACACAATAGTGCTGACGTGTGTAAGTGGATCACAGGTGACAAATCGCTTATGCTGATATTAACGGTTTCGGCCGGTAATTATCAGCATGGACGAGGAATATGCAGAATACCGATGCTCGGCATGTGGGAAAGTAATTAAGAGCAAAGTTGTTAGATGTAAAACTTGCCCAAAGCTTTTTAACTATCCAGGATGTGTAAATAAGCATAGAATTCTCGACAGAAACCAAGAGTACGTGCCGTGTAAAGGCCCATTTGAGGAATTCTTGATTGATATTGAGAAAGTACCGATACCGACAGGAAGAGATAAGACATCATCGACAGGATCTGTAGAGTTTACAGGAGCGGTCACAACAATGAGCAGTGGAAGTAAAGGGTCAAGCATTGATTTAAAAATAGATTAGATTATAAGAGCTGTAAAAGAAATAAAAAATGAGGCGATACGTAAAAATGAAATTAAAATAATGATTAAAGAAGTAGTTCAAGAAGAATTAGAAAATGTCAAGCAAGAATTGGAAAACTTGAAGAAAATGATACAGGGAACAGCATATGGATTAAAGGAAGGATCACAGAGAAGCTACAGTAAAGCGGTTAAAGAAAAGATGAAAGAAAACGTTATAATAGTTAAACCAAAATTGCAACAGGAGAGTAAAGTCACGAAAAAAGTAATAAAAGAGAAGGTAAATATAAAAAATATGGCAATGGGACTAACGAAATTAAAGAAAGGAAGCAAAGGAGTAGTAATAATGGGTTGTGAAACTGGAGAAGAGGTGAAAAAATTGAAAGAGACAGTACAAGCTAAGCTGGGAGAGAATTATAAAGTGCTCGAGTCGTCTCAATGGAAAACAAAAGTAAAAATTGTTAACATAAATTTAGCAGAGATGAACATAGATAATAATGAACTTATAAATACAATTAAGAAGCAGAATAAAATAGATATAGTAAATATGCGAATTGTGAAGAGAATGGTTAAAAAAAAGAGTAACAATCAAAGAAGAGGAAATGAAAAAGGATCAATAATAATGAAAGTAGATGAAGAGACGCACGAACTGATATTGAAGAAATCAAAACTAAATATAGAATGGAAGAAATGTCCTGTATTTAATCACGTCAGTGTCAAAAGATGTTTTAAATAGGGGTACTTCCACATTATTAAAAATTGTACGAGAGAAGAAACATGCTGTAAATACGCAGGGAATCATAGCTCGCGAGTTTGCACAGAGACGGAGAGCAAATGTGTGAATTGTATGTTCAAAAATAGAACGTACAATCTAAAAATAAATGACGAACATGAAGCCATTAGTCGAAAATGTCCAACTTTTAAGAGGGCGTTACAGGAAGAGAGGAGAAGAACAAGTTGGGAGGATACAAAATAGCAACTACAGAAGAAAAAAAAAATAATTATGTATATAAATGCGCAGAACTTACCAGCGCACATAAACAAACTGCAGCATAAGGTTATGAAGAGGACAAATCCTGTGATAGTAGCGATGTCGGAGACCAGGCTGATTAGTAACATAGAAGACAATGAAGTAAATGTGTCGGGTTACACTGTAGTTAGATGCGATGCCGAAAATAGAAACACAGGGGGAGTTATTATGTATATAAGAGATAATATTAGATATGAAGTAGTATTAATAAAAAAGTTAGAATCAAATTACAGGTGTGTTACGATAGAAATGAAAGAAAAACTTTATAAAAGAGTGATAATGGTAATATATCACTCACCAAGCGCATCGCACGGGGATTTCATAAGATTTTTTGAGGATATAGTAGAGGAGTTAATAATAAAAGGAGAATGCATGATAATAGAAGATTTTAATATAGATCTTAGACCTATTAGATCTTTAATATAGACCTTTTCACGGACTCGTTTTATGCGAGAAAATTACAAGAGACAATGTTAAGCTTGGGTATGAAACAGTATGTGAACGAACCAACGAGAGTTACAAAAGACAGTCAGAAAATTATAGATTTAATTTTCTCTAATAATAATAAAATAGTACAAGTAATTCCTGAACCTAAGATTACGGACTATGCGTGGCTGAAGGTAGAGTGTGAGTAAAAATGAAAGTAAATACAGAGAATTTAGCGCTAGAAATTACAAAAAGTTCGATGAAGATGAATTTGTTATGTTAATAAAAAATAAATTACAGGAAAGTCGGGGATGGCAATGTGAATGTATAGATGTAAGTAAAAGAGCAAAAAAATTTGTTAACAGTATAGTAGATGCGTCAGATGTAATGGCACCGAAGAAAAAATCTAGAATTCCAAAAGTATGGGAGGGGAAAAAGTGGTTTTCAGATGAGATAAAAGAGGCTGCGGATAGGAGGGATAAGGCATATAGAAAAGCATTGTATGACAATACCGAACGAAATTGGTCACAGTATAAAATTGAAAGAAATGGAGTAGTAAAATTAATCAGGGAAAAAAAGAAAAAAAAATGTTACGAAAGTATGATAGACCTTAATAAAGAAAATCCTACGACTATGTGGATAACCTTGAAAGAAGTAATTAGAGCCAGTAGGTATAAAGGAAATAGGAAATATAGATTTTGAGATCTTAGGCGATACCAAAGAGTGCCGATATAGCTGATAAATTTAATTTATATTATATACAAAGTATTAATAGTATAGTAAACTCTATAAAAGGTCGCGCTAGCGGCCTATCGGAACCGCCCTGAGGCGATTTTAACATATTATGCGACAAGGTATATATATATATATATATATATATATATATATATATATATATATATATATATACAGGGTGATTCGGAACGACCCATGTGTCCCTGTAAAGACGTGTTTTTGGATAAATTCTGAGACGATTTTTCCTGTACGACAATTTTGTCCGACGCTTACTTTTTGAATAATAAGAAGATAAACTTAGCGAATCACGGGCCGTGTACACATGGTAGACAAAGGCGGCGCAACTCACCGTCCGATACGGGTAAACGCCCGCGTCGGACGGTGAGTTGCGCCGCCTTTGTCTACCATGTATACACGGCCCATGATTCGCTAAGTTTATCGTCTTATTATTCAAAAAGTAAGCGTTAGACAAAATTTTCGTACAGGAAAAATCGTCTCAGAATTTATCCAAGAACACGCCTTTACAGGGACACATGGGTCGTTCTGAATCACCCTGTATACTTAATTAAACTACATATTTAATTACAGTCGCTCGCCTCAGGAACATGTTGCGAAAGGCCGCCCCGGTCCTCGGGGCTGCCAGAGCGAAGAAAGCAATACGCCGCGTGCGGACTTCTGTTCGCGAGCGCGGCGCCGTTGTCTTTGTTTGCCGACGGACGAAAGCAACACGCCGCGGGCGTCTTTGCTTTTTTCCCTATACGGGCAAAACAACACGCCGCGGCCAACTTTTATAGTTCGTCAAAAGCAACACGCCGCGGCAAACTTTAAGATCAAACCAGATGCAACACGTCGCGGTAATCTTTCTTCTTATTGCGCGTCCGAAAGCAACACGCCGCGGGCGATCTTTGACACACCGCAATATTTAGTTGCCACACAACATCCAAAGCAACACGCTGCGAGCGGACTTAGCTACTGCTCAAAGTCGTGCGGCCAATCTCCCGCGGTGTCCGCTCGGCGGCCCAAAGAGTGAGTGAGCTATTAGTTACAAAGCTGATGATGCACAAGACAAAGCCTATCGCAGCCTAGCCTACCTCACCTCCCATAGGTTCCCGCTGGTAACCACCCTAGACTGCGCAAGCAATCATGGAGTGGGCTAACGAGGTCAAGGCGATACCGAGTCTGTCTGGGTCTCGGGCCGGCCGTGCGGTCGGTACCATGCGGGTAAGTTCCGCTCCAGACTCTGTCACCGTGTCATACCTAGGGCGCGGGCCCGCCGAAGGCGGGCGCCAGCGGTGCCATTCCGCACAGGAAACACGCGGACACGGAGTTAGCAGCCCCCGCCCGCTTCAACAAAACAGCTTTCGATGACAACAGACAGGCCTCAGACGGTAGGCGCAGAGGTCTCAGGCGTCCAACGAACCAGGGTGAGACCAACGATGACGACCAAGCTATTCAAATGGATTACGAGATAAAGGTTCCCTTTGCAAGGAGAAGTTGCCGCAAGTGTGTGGAGAGCGGCAAAGAGAACTTTGTGGCGCTCACTCTTAACGATGAAGTCAGGCACGCCGAGGAGCGCTACAAGAATAAGGTGGTGGTCTATGTGTACGAGACTTGTGGAAAAAGGTACGCTAGAAAACATCCGGCCTTGTGCCATGTATCAAAGTGCACTGCCCCAAGACCACCACCTGTTAACGGACACGAGTGTCGGATTGATAATTGCGGCAGGGTGTTCGCGACCAAATCTGGTCTCTCGCAGCACGAGAGACACGAATACCCACTAGTCAGAAACGCGGTCCGGGCAGGCGGGTTCGCAAGAGGTGGACCAACGCCATTTCGCAGGAGAGCCTTGCGAGTATTCTCGGAAGAAAAAGAAGACCTCATGTTGAGGCTCGAGCTCCGGTTCAGAAACGAAAGGAACGTGGTAAACAGAATGACGGAGTTTCTGCCGGGCAAAACAAACAAACAAATACGAGACAAGAGAAACATGGCTGCGTACAAAAGACGCCTCGAAGAGATGCTCGCAAGGCATGAAGAGGAAGAAGAGATACAGTTGGAAGAGGAAAAAGAGGAAGAAGAAGTAGAAGAGGAGGAAGAGACAGAAGAGGAGGATGCAATAGAAGAAGAAGTAGAAGAAGCGGATGAAGAGGAGATTGATGTGCCCGAGGAGGCAGATGAGTTGCCTATCCCTCCCGGGGATCCGCCATATCAGAGCGAGGAGGGGCAGCCTCGCGAAGAAAACGGTGCTGAGGGGCGACAGCCCGTTGAAGAGGCCTCGGACTCTCTACCAGAAGAGGTGGAGGACTTTCTACCAGAAGACACATGGAGAGGGAATAGCGAGAGACGTATTGAGAGTAGAGCCCCCAGACGCTATTCCACCCGAGCAGCTTGCGTCCAGCTGCTTAGACGGGTCCTGGCGCGCATAGTGAGTGGAGACCCGCCTAACAAAGAAGAGCAGAACAGCCTGGACGACCAGATCCTGGAGTTCTTTCGCACCAACGCGGGCGACCCGAAGGGGAAGAAGCGTGGCAAGGAGGCCAGGAAGAAAAACCGCAAGCGCTACAAATATGCCAGGACCCAGGAGTTGTACAGGCAAAATCCAGGCCTTCTAATAAAATACGTAAGGGAGGATATCAACTGGACTGAGGAAACCAAGCCGGATCTCAGTTCGGAAGATATAAAGGACCTGTACAACTCGTTGTGGAGCACAAAGCCCAAAATAGAACCTCCCAAGTTCGGGGAACAGGGACCGCCGCTGGCGTTGGAAAGGGTGTTTCCCCCCATCACGACTAAGGACGTGAGGGACAGAATCACTCGGACTAGGGCCACGGTGGCTGCGGGGCTGCGGGGCCTGATGGACTAACAAAAAGAGATGTGAGCCCTTTGGCAAGAAATTCTAAGACTGTGGTTCAATGTTATAACGATCAGAGCGTATCAGCCGGAAGCATGGAAGTGAAATAGAACCACGTTATTGCCTAAAGACGGCCAAGACCAAACCAAGTAACAAACTACCGGCCGATAACTATTAGCTCAATCCTGGCGCGATTATACTGGGGGATCGTCGACCAGAGATTAAGGGGGCAAATACATATAACGCCCCGCCAAAAGGGCTTTACCTCAGAAGCGGGCTGCTTCAACAACGTGCACATCCTAAGCGAGTTGTTGCGACACTCGAAGAATACAGAAGGCCTGGCCGCAGTGCAGCTGGATGTCTCCAAAGCCTTTGACACGATACCACATGAGGCTATTGGAGCTGCTTTGAGGAAAAAGGGGCTTCCCGAGCTAGTGGTGCGGCTCGTGGAAGACTCCTATAAGGATGTGCACACAAAAATTAGAAACAAAGAAGACACAATCGAAATAAAACTCCAACGCGGAGTCAAGCAGGGAGACCCCTTATCACCGTTATTGTTCAACCTGATGATGGAACCGGATGGATGCTCATTGCGTTGGAGAATCAGCCCGGCTGTAACATCAGAGGCGAGGTGAGCGTCTCAGCGCTGGCATTTGCAGATAATATCATATTAACGGCGAAAAATGCACCACAAGCCAGCAATCTGCTCAGGACGGCGGAGACGTACCTAAGGGGGCTAGGTATGAGAATCTCCGCCACAAAATGTGCAGCATTTCAAATTATAAAAACTAAAGACTCCTGGTACCTGGCAGATCCCGGGCTGACACTGATAAGTGGAGACGGTATCCCGTACGCGGATGCGGGTACCACTTTAAAATACCTAGGAGTGAGAATATCTCCTTGGGCTGGAATTGATATCAAGGGCCTAAAGGACAATCTCTGCAAAGCGACCAAAGGCATTAAGAAATTGGCGCTAAAACCACCCCATAAGGTCCATCTGATCTCCACTTACCTAGTCCCGCACTACCTGTATCAGTTGGTGCTGGCAGCGCCGCCAGTAACCTACCTTAGGCAGCTAGACCAGGAGCTACGGGTAGTGATCAAGGACATTTACCACTTGCAGCAATCAACAGCCAATGGATTAATATATTG
This sequence comes from Solenopsis invicta, assembly GCF_016802725.1. Lineage (NCBI taxonomy): Eukaryota > Metazoa > Arthropoda > Insecta > Hymenoptera > Formicidae > Solenopsis > Solenopsis invicta. The sequence continues at coordinate 5,607,589 of NC_052666.1, forward strand.
CTGCAAGAGAGACGGGGGACTAGGTTTCCCCAAGCTGGAGACTTTGGTGGTGAGCTCCAGCTTGCGGGCAGGACTAAAATTCACCGAGTCGGCAGACCCGGTGATGCGAGCTCTTACGGAAGCCGCAGGCATGGTGAACCGTCTCAGGAGCCTGGCGGCGGCCGCACGAATAAACTGGCCCGTAGACGCCCAAGCAATAAGAAGATACAAGAACGGAGCCAAGAAACAAGAGCTCGCAGCATGGGCAGCTCTGGTGTCGCAAGGCAAGTCGGTGGAGTCTCACACCGACGACAAAATTGAAAATGCCTGGCATTATCCATCGCTCCTCAAGCCGGGCAGATTTATAACGGCGTTCAAAATGCGCACCAACACCACCGCTAACAGAACAACGTTAGCTAGAGCTGGCCCGGTGGCGGACGTAAAGTGTCCGAAATGTAAGACCAAGCCAGAGACACTCGCACACATCCTGGGGCAGTGCACAATTATGAAGGAGCATACGATACGCCGCCACGACGAAATCATAAAGCTAGTCATAGACAAAATAACACAAAGAGACAAGGAGGTAGCGGTAACGAGGAAAACAACTTACAAAATGCCCTCGGGCGGGAATTTCAAACCCGATCTGGTGGTACAGAGCCGGAAAAGGGTCTTCGTGGTCGATGTTACGGTCCGCCACGAAGACAACGATTATTTTGCTCAGGGACATAAAGACAAGCTACAAAAATATAGCCAACTGCTACCTCCCCTGCAGCGCGATTTAGGAGCTAGCGCTGCAGAAGTCCTACCCATTGTGGTAGGAACGCGAGGGGCGATGCCCAAGGAGACGGTCAAAAGCTTGTCCAAACTTAACATCAAAGACCGAAAAACGCTCATCACGATATCGATGATAGCGTTGCGTAATTCCATCGAGCAATATCACATGTTCATGAATTACGACGCCCCTCGCCATTTGGCGGAGGCCCCCGGCTTCGTCGGATAAAAACTTCCGATTCACTGAGCTTCGAAGCCAGATGATGCACTACGGGCAGCCTACTTGTTAATTTATTTGTAGTCGTCTTATTTATTATATACACAATGACCACAACGTCTGGGCCTTTTACACCCAGCGTTAGAAGCGTTTTATCTATTTATTTATTTATTTATTTAATAAAGCTGGCGGAGAATGCGAGTCGTTGGGCTTGGAACCTGCCATTCCGAGCCACGGCGGCAGAGCCAGAGCGGACCGGAGCACGGACGGCCGCTCTGGGCGGGAACCTCCACGTGGTGTCCCTGGAAACGGGCGTACAAGATACGCCCGGCTAATGCCCGCTTCCTCAAAGCTCGAGGACTCTGTTCGATCTAATTTTTCTGACCCATGGCGGGAGTTCCCTGGCAGGTCAGTCAGACGGGTTTCGTGGTGTTGCGGCGCAACCGGGTCGGAAGTCTAGATAGTACGAAACGAGTAAGATGTAAAAGACCGTAATGCACGGAATTAAATTAATCTGTACACATAGTGAACATCGTTGGGAGTTCCGTGCAAACAAGGAGCACCACCAGCAAACTCGCCGGTGCTCCCAGAGCCGGCTCTGTTGTTTCTAGACACTACACCAGCCGCAAAAGTGAAAGTCCGCGGCCACGAAGTCGCGCAGAATATAGATAGATCCAGCAGTGATATAATTGAATTTTAGATTAATAGAGACTAGATTTAGAAACTAGATAATAGAAACTAGATTTAGATAAATAAGAAAACTATACTATCGAGAACAAAGAATTATGGAAAGTTTTGAGGTTGTTACACTAGAGCAGCTAGAAGAAATAGTTATGGGATTATCAAAAAAGAAAGGTACGGAAGAGGGAATAACTAGTGATATATTGAAGGTAGCTTTTCCTGTAATAAAAGAAAAAGTTGCGATTTTAATAAATAATTTTTTAAAAGAAGGTCACTGTCCGGAAGGTTGGAAAACCTCTACTATAATACCGATCTCAAAGATAGATAAAGCCAAAAAAGCGAGCGAACATAAGCTTATTAATATGTTAGCAATACATGAAAAAATGCTAAAATTAGTAGTAAAAGAACAACTTGAAACGTATTTGGAAACAAACGGTATTATAACAGAGCATCAGGCAGGATTTAGAAAATATTATTCATGTGAAACAACGATTCAATTTGTCATAGACGAATGGAAATTAATAGTGAGTGAAGGAAAAATGGTACGAGTTATCATCATGGATCTTAAAAAAGCGTTTGAAACAATAGATAGAGAAAAACTGTTAGAAAAAAATATATCAATACGGAATTAGAGGAATGACCTTAGAATAGTTCAAATCATACTTAAATAATAGGAAAAAACAGCTGCGATTCAATCAGATATGGTCTAAATTATTGTCTACAGAATATGGAGTGCCTCAAGGTTCAGTACTAGGACCTTTGCTATTTATATTATATATAAATGATATAATTGAAGTCTGTCCAGAAGGGTGCAATATAAAAATGTTTGCAGGCACGCTTATATATGTAAGTGGAGAAAGTAGTGCAGATGTAGAGGTAAAAATGAATATGGCTTTTAATGTAATCGAACATTGGATGAATATAAATAAGTTAAAAATGAACGCAGATAAAACAAAATATATAATAGTTAGAAGTATTAGAAAAGAATTAAGACGTAAGACTGTCGTGAAGTGTCTGTATGAAATTGAAATAGAACAGGTATCAACCATGAAATATTTAGGTATAATGCTAGACGATAGACTTAGATTTCAGGACCACTGCGATTATATACTTAAGAAAATAGGAAAAAAGACTAGCTTTTTAAATAGAATAGGTAACTTCGTATCAGCATATACTAGATGTATTGTGTACAAGTTCATCATAACACCTCATTTCGAGTACTGAGCCACTCTATTAGTTGGGATGAGTGAAACGCAATTGAATAAACTTCAGATAGCTCAAAACCGTGCCATGAGAGTAATTTTACAATGCAATAGATATACCAAAATAGAACACATGCTACACGCCTTACAGTTCATGTCTGTAAGGCAACGGTTATATTATAACGTTAACGTATTTAACTTTAAAATATTAAATGGCATGGCTTTGGAGGCGTTAAACAATAAAATAGAGATAGTGGGAGGAGAATGCGATAGACAAACGAAGCAGACAGGAAACTTAGCAGTAACTTTCCGTAAAACTAGAAGTGCTCAAAAAAGCCTTTTCTATGAAGGTATAAAAATGTATAATTCGTTACCCACTGTGATTAAGCAATGTAGAGAATCAGTAACGTTTAAGAGATTGTTAAAAAAATATATGTCAGTTAATGTTAATATATAGTTAATGTATGTATAATAATTGTGTACAAGAAATAGCTATGAAAGCTAAATAAAGATCAATCAATCAAATCAAATCTCTCTCTCTCCTCTCTTTCCCTCTCCCCCTCACCCCTCTTCTTTCTCCGTCCCTTTCTCGCTCACCCGTAAGTACTGCTCTGACTCTTACTTGTTTGCTCTGCTTTCGTGCACTTTTTCTGCCGCCTTCTGCCCTCTGGGACCTTTGCTTTCAGACTCTATCGGTCAAGGGTTTTTATTTACTTGACGCCATTTCCCGTGGTGTCTCTCCTGCTTTTATGGTGTTTTCTATGGTTTTCTGGCTCTCGCTATTATTGAGGTTATGGGACTTTCTGACTGATCATCTGCTTCGGCGCCTGCGCTGTCTCGCTTGTACGGTCTGAGCGTTCGGCAACTCTGCTGCCGGTGTGCTGGGACCTGCACGCGTTCTCAAACCTATTGGCTGGTGGTCGCGCGCGCGTTCGGCGCATCGTGGATCGGCCTCGCGTTCTCTCCAGCCAATCAAAATGCCTCTCAATTGTCGAATCTGCAAGAGGTTCATATCGGCCGCTGCGGCTGTCCAGTGTGAGCGAGATGCAAAGCACGCTTTCCATCTGGAGTGTCTGGAGCTTCCTTTTTGCTCTGCTGCCTCTCCTGATGATGTCTCTTGCCCACTATGTGGATTGCACTGTCGCTTCGGGCATCGGGCCTCCCTCGCACCTAGCGCCTTGGCTGACGTCGATCCTCCCGTACCTGTGTCCGACTCAACAAATGCCATTCTTTCCTCTCTCCTTTCAAAGATGTTGAGCATCGAGTCTCAGCTGCAGGATCTTTCTACAATTAAGGCATAACTCATCGATCTCTCCACGATTAAGCCTCAGCGGTCTGCTCTTGATGCGCGGCTCACTGCCACTTCAGACGCGCTTATAGCTTCGATTCGGGACCTCAGGACGCAACAGACCGCCCTCGATCGACGAATGGATACCCTTGAGACGCGTGGTCCGCCCGCTGAACCGCGCGGGCTGTCAGCGATTGAAGATAGGGCTGGAGACTCTCGAGCGCGCTAAGTTGTGCTTAGAACTGATCATCTTCGGAGTTGAGAAGCCGCCTTTGGGGAATCTGCGTGAGACGGTCTCTAGTATCGCGATCGGAGTGGAGGACGCTTCCGGACAAATTACCTCCTGTTTCCGTATACATGCCACTGGCGGCCGGCCTCGTCCCGTCATCGTTAAACTAGCCACGTGTGATGCCTGCAACCGGTGGATCAGCGGGAAAAGAGGAGACAGATCCGACGTCCTTGGTCTTCTCCCCGACGTTATCGACATCAATGAACGTCTCTCTGCTCGCTCCCGTGAAATCCTCGGCGAAGCGAGACGAATGGTCGGGAGAGACGCCTTCACCGCGCTTGGATGAGAAATGAGCTCATCTACGTTAGGTGTAACCTGGACATTTCTCCTATTCGCCTTCGGGCCCGTTTGATTTACGGGCGTTGATTGCTGGCGCACCGCTTCTAGCCGCATCAGCGGGGATGGCCGCGGGCCCTTCGACTCGCAAGGTGCCCCCCTGCCGCGCCTGCGGACGCTGTCAGCCTGCCGCGCCTGCGGGCGCTTTCAGCCGGCCGCGCTTTCCCGTGCCGCACAATCGCTCCACTTTTACTGCGGCTCCTGCGCTCCTTCTCCCTCTTCTGAGTGCTCAATCTGTTGCAAATCAGATTTTCTCAGCTCGCGTTCCTCAGCCCGGTAGTAAGTGACGCCGTGGCCGTCAGACGGCTCACCTGCTAACCGGGGGTCTGTCTCTCTGTCACGTGAACTGTCAATCGCTCCTCCCCCACTTTGCGGAATTTTCCGACTTCTACCGCGGCTCATTTGATATAATTGCCATGTCGGAGACATGGTTAGAACCCCATGTCCCCGACAGCTTTGTTCACCTCCACGGCTATCAACTTGTTAGACTCGATCGCGGTGGGAGAGGTGGGGGGAGGGGTTGGCCTCTACGTGCGTGATGGTATCAGTGCCACAATCCTGGCGTTTTCACCTGGGCTCTATTGCAGACAGCTCGAGTATCTTCTACTTCGTATCTTTCCGCAAAATTGCCGACCTTTTCTCCTTGCCATCGTGTATCGTCCTCCCAAACTTGGCTACCTCTCCTTGTTTCGGGGCGACTTTGAGGAACTTCTGTTATCCTTCCAGGAAGCCGTCGTAATCGGCGACTTCAATATCGTCCTTCCCACAACTCAAATTCCTTGCTGAATTTCTGTAACAGCAATCATCTCTCTGTAATTCCTTTCGACAACACTCACCACACCTCATCTTCTTACACCCGAATTAACCATTGCATTGTCAGTGACTTTTCCCTCGTCACCTTTTACAAACAGCTTCTCGTTCCTTTTCTCTCCAATCACGATCTCATTCAAGTTTCACTCGATTTCCTCATCCATCGTCTTCCACCTCGCATTGTCAGCGTTCGCAACTACTCTGGTTTTGATTCTCAAAATTTCTGTAATCTCCTACTATCTTTTGACTGACGCGCCATCCTCTACCTACCTCACATAGATGATATGATCTCCTTGCTGCACCTATTCATCACTATCGCCCGTGACACTATGATCTCGCTTATGACATTGCGAGGAGGCCACCCGCCCCTTGGATCAACAATTCTATTTGCTTGCTCCTGCGAAAGCGAGATGCTGCCTACTTTAACGCTCCATCTTCCGCGCGGCGGGAGGTCTTCCGATCGCTGTGGAATTGAGATAAATCTGAGCTGCTTGCGACTAACAACAGATACCTTAAACAACGGCTCTGCTCGGTGAAAAGCACCGCGCGCCTCTGATCCAAATTGCGCGCTCTGGGTCTTGCTAAATCCAAGGTACAGCAGCCGCAGCACGACCTTCCTTTGGACGACCTCAACACTTTCTTCTTTTCCGTTTATCTCATATCTCACGCCTCTTTCGGCCCCATGCATGATTCCTCCCCCCCCCGCCCTAAACCCGCTCAATCCTTATTCTCCCCCTCTTCCTCCTTCCTTGTCTCTATCCGATCCCTCTACCTTCTACTTTCTCCACATCACACCAGACGCCCTGTCACGCGCTTTACGCAACAGCTCTCCCGGATTCGATGGACTCAGCCAACGCCTCATCCTTCACAGCTTTCCTGTCACCTTCCCAACTATCCTTGATATATTCAACTTTTCTTTTACTACCTCCACCTTTCCCTCTTCTTGGAAACTCTCCCACATAATCCTGCTTCTCAAAACCAAACATCCTTCTGAACCTTTCCATTTTCGCCCAATTTCTCTGCTCTGCTTCCTATCAAAAGTGCTCGAACGTGTGGCATTTGAGCAGTCCTCTTCTCATCTGCAGCGCTCTGATCTCCTCGATCCTCTTCAAACCGCTTTCGGAGTGGGAGCAGTACACAGACTGCTTTACTCAAGCTAATGGACGACGTTAGACTGGCCGTCGATCAGCGAAAGGATACCTTGCTGGTCTTATTTGACCTTACGAAGGCCTTCGACTCTGTCTTCTATCATCTCCTACTGCGAAAGCTGGAGTCCTTCCGCTTATCCTCCTCTGCCCGTCAATAGGTAGAATCGTACCTCACGGGTGGCCATCAGAGAGTGAAGGGCCCTGATGGATCTTTTTCGTCATGGGTACCAGTCAGCGCAGGAATTTCTCAGGGATCGGTGGTTGGACCTCTCTTATTCTCCCTCTTCATTGACGACCTCAAACACTCGCTCAAGTACTGTAATCACATCCTCTATGCCGACGACCTCCAAATCTATATCCATTTCCCACCCTGTGATCGATGCTGCCCTGAGGCTAGTCAGAGATGACATTGTTGACATAGAGTCTTGGGCCTCTAACAACCTCTTAACACTTAACAGCAGCAAAACGAAGGCGATGTTCTTAGGGAGCACAAGGTTCGTCAAGAGTCTCCTTCCATCTTGCATTCAACTGCATCTCAATAGAATCCAGATCGAGATCACAAACAAAGCTACCAATCTCGGGATTTCCCTTAATAATACCCTCAATTAGACTGAGCAGGCACGAGGCATTTCGAGCCGCGTAAACGGCATTCTGTAACGATTAAATTCTTTCAATAATGGCCTCGTACTACGTCTCCGTGCGCGGCTTGTGTCCGCACTCATTTTTCCTGTTTTTGACTATTGTGCGGCCCTTTTCACTGATCTCATCGAGCAACAACGATTAAAAATCAGGCGTCTAATGAATTCTTGCATCAAGTTCATTTACGGCCTTCGTAGAGATGAGCACATTTTAGATTACTATGACGAACTGGAATGGCTGAATGCTGATGACAGGAGGGAGTACCTTATTTGTTGTCTTCTTTTCACTGTCATCTCCACTTTCTCCCCTTCGTACCTTCTCGAAAATCTCCGTTCTTTCCACCGCCCTTTGTCACACCTACGCTCTTCACCTTTAGCCTCTCTCGACCTTGCAATCCCCTTCTGCAGGACTTCCACATATCAAAATTTCTTCCGCTCTGTCGTTTGCACCTTGTGGAACGCCCTCCCTCTTGTCATCAGGGGGGCCACCTCGATCAGTGCGTTCAAACGCATGCTTTTTGACCACCTAAGACGCCGTGGGCGCGGTGTTGGGTTTCTGTCCCTGCCCTGCAACTGACCCCCCCCCGTTATCTCTTACGTTACACGCACAACTCAGATAGGTTTATTTTCGTTTTTGATCCCCCATATAGAGTCTATCGTTTCAGCATTATTATTAATATGTTTGCTACTTATTTATAATTCTGTTGTTTCTCTGCTTCTCCAATGTAGTTTATAAAAATTTCTATTTCGCGTTTTTATTTTTATTTTAGTTTACTTTTATTTTTATTTTTTTTTTATTTTCATTTGGTCTATTTTTCCTTTATTGTAATTACTATTACCTTGTAACGATACGCCCCTCCACCGTCCGTGCGCCTCCGTTCCGTCCACCGAACAACGAACGCCGAGTGCAGCCGGGGACCACGTGCGTGCACGACCGAACTTCACCGTGCGACCACGCGGCAACACGCACGCCGATCGTGGCGTTCCGTAACGCTCCCACTCCGGCTCAGCCGACCAAGCGCGCGGATTGGCTTGTTCAGCCGCGCGTTCGGATATATAAGCCGGCAGTGGGAACGCACACAGCAGATCCGTCCGACTATCCGACCCGTCCACAGACCGAGCATTCTCGAGCGCTTCCTTTGTAACAAAACGCCCCTCCACCTCGCGCGCACGGCCACTCCGCTCCGTCCACCCGAGCAATACACCGGCAGAACGCCACGTGCGCGCACCGAGCTAACCTGCCGTCGCGATCACGCGGCAGCACGCGCGCCGCCCGTGGCGTTCGACAACGCTCCCACTCCGGGCCAGCCGACCGAACGCACGGATTGGTCCGCCCAACCGTGCGTTCGGATATATAAGTCGGCAGTGGGAACGCCGAGACAGATCTTCCCGGTCCGCCGAATCCGACAGGTCGAGTATCCTCGACCGCACTCCGACTCCCAAGAGGACGAGAATATTCGCCTCATCCTGACTCCCCTCGACGAGCATCCTCGTCGTTCCGGCTAGCCGAGTATCCTCGGCTAATCCTGTCATACCGAATACCGTACACAACCAATCACGGCGAGCATCCTCGCCGTAGCCGAGTATCCTCGGCTAATCCTGTCATACCGAACACCGTACACAGCCAATCACGGCGAGCATCCTCGCCGTGCTCCGTAGCCGAGTATCCTCGGCGAATCACCGCCCACGACGAGCATCCTCGTCGAGTCCGCAGGCTGGGTATCCCTAGCCAATCCCATCCGTCCTCTCCCTCAGGGAAGAGTCTCTCGTAACCTAAAAACTCGTCAGGGCATCCGCGTCCTGACAAGAACTTCGCCTCTTTTTGCACGAGGCGGCTCGGACGAGACGCGGAATCGTCGCCGTCGCTCCGATCCCGCGTTCCGCGGCTCCCCGACCACCCCGGACACCGAGTCCGTTTCAAACCACGCGATTTACTTTAAGTTATAGTTATTTGTATTCTTATGATTTCGTAGTTCTAGTACTTCAGTTCTTATTACGTTTCATTATAAGTTAGAATTATCTTTTGACACTGTACCGACTCATCTGTACTCTCGCGGTTATTAATTTTTGTTTCGAACTTCAGTCTTGGCTCTCGCCTAGCGCGCTCGTTAGCCCACGCGTCACCGCGCGCTCATCGTTACCACCGCTCGCGATTCCGACCGCGCAGCGGCAATTGGTCGCCGCGACCACCACGAGCCAATCGCGCCCCCGCTAAGGCTGGGTCCACTTGTCACGAGGCGTTCGACGCAATCAGCTATGAGGCCACATGTAAATAGCCCATTCAAATAAAGATCTCATATGTTTGTCAGCTAAATACCGAGTGCGATTATTATACCGAACCCGACCAATCCGGCGAGCTTATCCGCAACCGTATCCTGACACCTACCCGAACCGCACGAAAACCACCAGCGTTACATGGCGCCCGAACAGGGACCGTTTTGAAACAGATAATCGCACCCGGAGATAAATGCCTCTCGCCGAGTGGACCGAACAGCTACCGCGAGACCAGCTCGAGTTGTTAGCTCAAACGTATCAAATAGAGACAACCGGTACACTTGACGAGTTACGATACCGCGTAACCCGTCACTTCCTTACGATGACCAATCCGAACCAGTCCGCTCGGCGCACCCGCGCCGGAAACCGCGAGCCCGTCCCCACCGGTCACCGGAAACGAGTCCCACTCGCATAGTAAGATTATGAATCAAATACGCAAATGGGGTTGCCACTTCGACGGTCGCGACCCTCTGTCGTTCTTAGAGCGCGTAACCGAGCTGCAAGAAGAATACCAGTACACCGACAACCAGCTGAAGGCCGGACTGCCAGAGTTATTAAGGGGGGACGCTCTGGCGTGGTATCGAAATGAGCGAGAAGCTTGGGAAACGTGGACCGACTTTACCAGCGCCCTGCGACGGCATTACCTACCGCGACGGTACCAAGCTAAGCTGATGCGCGAAATACAAGAACGCCGACAACAACCCAACGAGGCGTACGCCAAGTACGCGACCGCCCTGCTTACGATGATGCGGCGCGCCGGGGGTTTTACCCAGGCAGAAAAGGTAGACCGCCTGTACGAAAACCTGCGGGCAGAGTACAAATTGTACGTACGCATGAACGACGCCACGGACCTCGCCGACCTGGCCGACCAGGCCGCCGAGTTTGAAGATATCTCCAGGGCCCGGGAGAATGAGACCCGTGCCGAGAGGAAAAAAGTCAACACCGCTACGCCCGCCGACACCCCGCCCTACGACCGCGCAACCGCCTGCTGGCGCTGTAAACAGCGCGGACACAGCCGTTTCGAATGCAGGAGACCCGCACGCAAATTTTGCTCGCAGTGCGGGAAGGACGGCGTTCTCACGAGGGACTGTCATCCTCGGGCGGGAAACGCCGCAACGGCCGGGGATACAACCACTCCTCGGCCCGAGTCCGCATAAAATACACACCACGACCCCATGTACCGGTCCGCCTGGGACGACACCGGATCTCCGCTTTGCTAGACACCGGGGCCGAAGTATCCATCATCAACCGACAGGTCGCCGGATACGCTAAGGAGATGCGGATATGGCCGCAGGAACAAGAGGAGGCAATCCACCTAGCCGACGGCACCACTGCCACCACACCCGGCCGCGTCAAACTCCGCCTCCGAATCGCCGGCCGTCAACTCGAACACACTTTCCAGATCCTTCCGTCCTTAGACAGCCCGATGCTCATAGGAACCGACCTATGGGCCCGACTACAGATCACTATACCCCCGCCACCTCTCCAGCTCCGAAAAACGCCACCCGCGGCGTACTCAGTGACCCCGGGCATGGTAAGACGAACCGCACAAGAGGAGCGGGAGCTCCAAGCCTTCCTGGCCATGGAGTTGGCCAAGTTCGAGGAGGTGCGAGGGCCGACCGACCAGGCCAGCCACCAGATCCGGCTAAAAACAGACGTACCGATCAAACAACGGTACCGACCGCACAATCCGGCGATGCAAAGCATCATCGATGAGGAGGTCCGCAAAATGGAAGAAGCCGGTATTATCGAGCCATCAACCAGCGCATGGAGCTCCCCGGTGGTTATAGTGCGGAAAAAGGACGGAAAACACCGTTTTTGTATTGACTTTCGGAAGGTAAACGAAGTCACCGAGCGGGATGCGTACCCGCTACCGCAAATCTCCGCCACACTGGACAAGCTGCGCGGGGGCCGAGACCTCACCACGCTCGACCTACAGCAAGGATATTGGCAGATTCCGCTCACGCCCGATAGCCGGCCAATCACCGCCTTCACCGTTCCGGGCCGGGGCCTAATGCAGTTCACCGTCATGCCTTTCGGACTGCATTCGGCTCCGGCGACGTTCCAACGTTTGCTCGACCGAATACTGGGCCCCGAATTAGAACCTCACGTGTTCGTCTATCTAGACGACATCATCGTGACCAGCGCAACATTCTCCGACCATCTGCAACACCTGCGGGAAGTTTTTCGGCGACTACGCCAAGCCAAGCTCCGGTTAAATCCGGAAAAATGCCAGTTCTGTCTCAACGAACTTAAATACCTGGGCCACATAGTGGATGGCCAGGGAATCCGCACCGATCCCGACAAGGTTCGCGCCGTCGCACAGTGGCCAACCCCGACAAACGTACGACAAGTCCGACAATTCGTGGGACTCGCGTCATGGTACCGCCGCTTCACACCTAGCTTTTCCGAGACCGCCGCGCCACTCACCCGCCTCACGCGAAAGAACGCCCGATGGACGTGGGGACCCGACGAGGAGGCCGCTTTTCGCGAGCTCAAGCGCGCACTCACCTCCGCACCCACCCTCGCGTGTCCAGATTTCTCGCGCCGGTTCGTCCTCCAGACGGACGCCAGCACGTACGGTCTTGGCGCCGTCCTCTCGCAGCACTTCGACGAGGGGGAACGCGTCATCGCATACGCCAGCCGGTCGCTCAACGGCGCGGAGAAAAATTACAGTGCCACCGAGCTCGAGTGCCTGGCCGTGGTGTGGGGCATCCGGCATATGCGCGGTTACCTGGAAGGGTACGAGTTTACGGTCGTCACCGACCACCAGGCCCTCCAGTGGCTGCGCCGCCTGGATTCCCCCACCGGGCGACTCGGCCGATGGGCCCTCGAGCTCCAACAGTACACGTTCGACGTCCGGTACCGCGCGGGAAAACTCAACCGGGTCGCCGACGCGCTCTCTAGGTTACCGGCCGTGTGCAGTAACCAGGCACACCCCGTATGCCCGTGGTACCGCCGCCAGCTCCTCCGCGTGCGGGAACGACCGGGGGATTTCGCGGACTACGCGATCCGAAACGATCGATTATACCGCCGTATACTCCATTCGACCAACTTTAAGGACGAACCCGCCGAGACACAATGGAAGCGATGCGTACCTCGCGACGAAAGAGGGGCCGTGCTAGCACGGGTACACGACAACCCTGCCGCCGGTCACCTCGGCATCGCTAAAACCATTGCCCGAGCCGCGCAATATTAATATTGGCCAGGGATGTTCTCCGATATCGCGCGTCACGTACGGGCGTGCGCCAACTGCCAGGCGCACAAGAGTGCCCAGGTCCGCCCGGCCGGACTGATGCACGCAACCCACGTGGAAGCGCCTTGGGAACAAGTCACCACCGACCTAGTAGGACCTCTCCCGCGGTCCACCAACGGAGCCGCTTGGCTGCTGGTGTTGCAAGACCGCTTCACCAAGTGGGTGGAGTTGGTGCCGCTGCGGCGAGCAACCGCTACCGCCATCGCCCAGAGCATTACGGACCGCGTCGTCTACCGCCACGGTTGCCCCGAGACCCTAGTCTCCGACAACGGGACGCAGTTCGTGGCGGGGCACGTGCGCGAACGACTGCGCGACCTAGGCATCCGCCACCGGACGGCTCCAGTACACGCTCCTCACTGCAACCCCGTCGAGCGGACCAACAAGACGGTCAAAACAATGATCGCACAATTCGTGGGTCGGGATCACCGCCGCTGGGATCAGCACATCACGGCACTGCAATTTGCGTATAACACCGCCGTCCACGACGCCACCGGCTACACACCCGCTTACCTGAACTACGGGCGAGAGCTCGAGACGCCACCACGGGACACTGACGGGAGACCCGCACCGACGGCCGCTCCAGCCACCAACCAGCGGCGACTCCAGGAGGCCTACGAGGTAGTCCGAACAAACCTCGCCCGAGCCTTCCACCGCCAAGAACGATATTATAATTTAAGGAGACGGGCGTGGAAACCCGCCATAGGGGACCTAGTCTGGAAAAAGGACCATCCCCTCTCGAACAAGGGCAAATCCTTCAATTCAAAGTTGGCACCCAAGTACATCGGGCCATTGGAGGTCCGAAAAATCCATTCTCCAGACGTCGTCGATCTGCGGGACAAGCACGGTAAGTGGCATCGTCACATACATGTGCAGGACCTTAAGCCGGGTCATCGGCACGAACAAACCCGAGGAACAGACAACGCAGAGACGGACCGTGAGGAAGCAGACGACGCGGAAGCAGACGACGCGACCGCAGACGACACGGAGATGGACGCCATGACAGACGATGGCGGGACCAACAAATCCGGAGCAGACGACGCCGACGATGATGCTGCGGGAACAGACGACGAACCGGCCAGCAACGGGGCTCGTGCCGATCACGCCCGGACGGCGTGACTACCGGAAGGGAAGGAGCTACCTCCCCCAATCCAGCCCGATATATAAGGGGGACCACCGCAACCAGGAACCTGCAGAAAGACCGACTCCACTATGGACTCCGAGCTAGACGCACTCCTCACCGCACCGGTCAACGACGCCGAGTTCGAGATCCTCTGGCAGAGGGTACTACATACCCCGCCAGGTCCACCGGAACTGTTTCCGGCACCACCACGGCGACGGGAACAACCGGCCGAAATCACCGCCGCAGCGAGCACGACCGGAGAGCAGCTCCCGACGAAGCAGGGACCTCCGCCTGCCAGCTCGACCAGACCATCCGCACCGGCGGGGGCCAGACGCACCAAGCCCGTCGCTATCGTGCGCACACCGCCAGTCGGCTTAATCCGGGGAGCTCGACCCGCTAAACTTCTCGCCGCCGCTCCACCGGCAAAAAGAAACGGACCCCCAATCATCGGGGTACGCATACAGCGGTCCTCAGCAATAAACCCGAGGAAGCTGGCCGCGCTGATCGCCGAACCCCCGTCACTGCCAGGGCGAAACCAAAACTAGATCGCACCGAGACATCCAACGATCCCACGAGCCAAGCAGGGTCCTAAGCGGGACCAAATAATGGCGCTGTTCGGAGACACGCTGTCCGATCTGGAGGACGACGGACCCCCAGTCTCGACTCCGCCACCGCGCGACAGCACCACCGCCACGGCCCCGGGGAGGGCCGCCACAACCTCTCCGAGCATCACAGACCAACCGATGAGCCCAGAACCAGGAGGCCAAGACGCGGACACGACCAGGCCGGTCTCAGTCAGCAGCGAGAGCACCACACAGCAAAAGGAACGGCGCACCGCAGTCACCACCGGTAGCCAGCCAGCCACCGTTACCCCGGCCGTAGACACAGGCCGAGAACCAGTCACCACCACAGACGACATCGCCACTCCAACACCAGGAAGCTCAACGAACCGAGCCGCCTTGCGCCCGGACCGACCACCCATACCGATTCGAGTGCGCGATGACCTGAACCGTGTACGTACCGTATTACGCGGCCACGGTTTCGCGGGTGTATAAAGTTCGCCTCGCCAACCGCCGCTTCACGCTCCGGTTTGGTCGTGATGGCCAGTGCCACTACGTGCGGGAATTCCCGGCGTAGTGGCCAAAGTTCGCCACTCGCAGAGGGGAGGGGTGATGTAACAAAACGCCCCTCCACCTCGCGCGCACGGCCACTCCGCTCCGTCCACCCGAGCAATACACCGGCAGAACGCCACGTGCGCGCACCGAGCTAACCTGCCGTCGCGATCACGCGGCAGCACGCGCGCCGCCCGTGGCGTTCGACAACGCTCCCACTCCGGGCCAGCCGACCGAACGCACGGATTGGTCCGCCCAACCGTGCGTTCGGATATATAAGTCGGCAGTGGGAACGCCGAGACAGATCTTCCCGGTCCGCCGAATCCGACAGGTCGAGTATCCTCGACCGCACTCCGACTCCCAAGAGGACGAGAATATTCGCCTCATCCTGACTCCCCTCGACGAGCATCCTCGTCGTTCCGGCTAGCCGAGTATCCTCGGCTAATCCTGTCATACCGAATACCGTACACAACCAATCACGGCGAGCATCCTCGCCGTAGCCGAGTATCCTCGGCTAATCCTGTCATACCGAACACCGTACACAGCCAATCACGGCGAGCATCCTCGCCGTGCTCCGTAGCCGAGTATCCTCGGCGAATCACCGCCCACGACGAGCATCCTCGTCGAGTCCGCAGGCTGGGTATCCCTAGCAAATCCCATCCGTCCTCTCCTTCAGGGAAGAGTCTCTCGTAACCTAAAAACTCGTCAGGGCATCCGCGTCCTGACAAGAACTTCGCCTCTTTTTGCACGAGGCGGCTCGGACGAGACGCGGAATCGTCGCCGTCGCTCCGATCCCGCGTTCCGCGGCTCCCCGACCACCCCGGACACCGAGTCCGTTTCAAACCACGCGATTTACTTTAAGTTATAGTTATTTGTATTCTTATGATTTCGTAGTTCTAGTACTTCAGTTCTTATTACGTTTCATTATAAGTTAGAATTATCTTTTGACACTGTACCGACTCATCTGTACTCTCGCGGTTATTAATTTTTGTTTCGAACTTCAGTCTTGGCTCTCGCCTAGCGCGCTCGTTAGCCCACGCGTCACCGCGCGCTCATCGTTACCACCGCTCGCGATTCCGACCGCGCAGCGGCAATTGGTCGCCGCGACCACCACGAGCCAATCGCGCCCCCGCTAAGGCTGGGTCCACTTGTCACGAGGCGTTCGACGCAATTAGCTATGAGGCCACATGTAAATAGCCCATTCAAATAAAGATCTCATATGTTTGTCAGCTAAATACCGAGTGCGATTATTATACCGAACCCGACCAATCCGGCGAACTTATCCGCAACCGTATCCTGACACCTACCCGAACCGCACGAAAACCACCAGCGTTACACCTTAAGACGAGCATTCTCGTCGCACTCCGATATCCTCGACGAGCATTCCCGTCGCTATCCTCGGCCGAGCATTCTCGACCAATCACGTCCGAGATCCTCGACGAGCATTCTCGTCATTATTACCGTCCGAGCATTCTCGACCAATCACCGTCGTCCTCGAATACCTTCACTGCCGCACCGACGAATTTCGTAATCTATCCATCGGCAGGGCATAAGCAACCTGTTGATCGAGCGCCCCACTTACAAGGGGCGCGCTCGGGCAAATCGCGGCGGCGACCGTGCCGGCAACGACCCGCACTTGCGCACGCGCTTACACCACCGCGTTAGTCACTCCCGCCGCGCCCCGCGACTCCCCGACCGTACGGGCGTACAGCCCGCATAGCTCACCGCGTAGTTTAGGCTACATCTGTACATAAATAGTGAAGTTCTTCCGTCTAAATGTAAACCGCGTTTTCTGAAGTCATTCCGCCGCAATCCGATACCGGCTATTGGCTGGACGCCGACGAGCTCTCTGTATTTTTGATATCTCTTTTATTTTCGTTATCTCTTTTATTTTCTCTCATGTTCATTTTGTCAACTCGTTAGCAATTGTTATATTTAATAAATCATTCTCTATCTTTTGCTACGTAAAACATTGGGTATAATCATTACGGACACCTGACCAACCGACGAGCCTTATCCGGTCCGATCCCGAAGTTCCCGCACCGTACCGAACCGACCGAAACCGCGTACCGTTACAACCTCTTCTTTATCAATATCTGTATTCTTAGAGTTATCATTGTCAGTATCACTGTTTGTTAACTCTGTTTCTTGATTTTTGTACATTTATGTCATCTGATTCTTGTCATTGAAGTATTCTTGTCGTCTCAAATTCTTACAAGAGAAACCCTTGAGAATGATATCACCGATTTTAATAAAATTTTATGGTTGTGTAGTATTCACTCACACCTTTACTCTGGTAAAACCGTTTGTTGCAGAACTTAGGCATTCTCGAGAAAATGACAATTAAATATTTCCAGCATCTATAGTACCGTTACAGAAGAACGATTGTCGCATATAAGCGTTGTGGTGTGGGGTGTTGGGACGTCGGCTAGTATGCTTGGGGTTCCAGGTTCGATCCCCGCGGATAAGAATTTTTTTTTATTTAAATCTTATATTTTTTAATTGTTATACATAATTGTTAAACTACTTTTAATTTTTTAATATAAAATGTTATTTTTAAAAAATCAAAAAATTTAAAAATGCTTTTCTTTTAATAATTAAATTAAAATTTCTCATAAACACAAAAAATATATTTGCAATAAAAATTTACAATGACTGTTTTAAAAACGTCAAAATGTTTCTATAAATTATGAATAATTATAATTATTGATTTTATGTGCATGGTGCAATGAACCATTGTGTTTTAACTGTTTTTATGATAAGTATCACCCTAAAAGCTGTAAACTAATTGTATAACAGTCATTGTAAATTTTTATTGTAAATATATGTTTTGTTTTTATCTTTTAGGCCTTTTATTCTTGTATTTCATATTGTTTGTATTCATAAAAGATTTTAATTTAATTAATAAAAAAGAAGCATTTTTAAATTCTTTGATTTTTTTAAAATAACATTTTATATTAAATAATTAAAAGCGGTTTAACAATTATATACAACAATTAAAAAATTTAAGAATTAAATTAAAAAAAAAAAAAAAAATTTATCTGCTGGGATCGAACCTGGAACCCCAAGCATACTAGCCGACGTTCCAACACCCTACACCACAACGCTTATGCGACAATCGTTCTTCTCTAACGGTACTACAGATGCTGGAAATATTTAATTGTCATTTTCTCGAGAATGCCTAAATTTTGTAACAAACGGCTTTACCAGAGTAAAGGTGTGAGTAAATACCACATACCCATAAAATTTTATTAAAATCGGTGATATCATTCTCAAGGGTTCCCCTTGTTAGAGGGCTGCCCTTAGATTTTTCAATAAGCGCTTAATCAATCAATCAATCAATCAATCAATCCCGCCCTCACTCCCTTCTCCCCTCTCTCCCCCCTCTCTCTATTTTACTTTTTTTGTAGGAACGCACATTCTTTTGTACGCGAGTGTGATGCATAAATAATTATTTTTAGTGTGTTACAATTGGGAACAAAATCGCATTTTGACATATTTCAGTAGTACAACGTCAAAAAATGTTTTTATTACTATGAATGTGCAATCTACAAATTCTTTGACAATCGAGAAACAATGTTTAGCGCGCGCACGCGTTCGCCGAATAGATAATTTATTTTTAGAGTATTCTCAACAAAATCGAATCTTAATATATATCAATTGTACAATGTCTGCATATAATTTTAATACTATGAACATGTGAACAACAAGTTTTTTAATGATCAGGCAACGTATTTTGTTGTGCGCCACACGCGTTTGCTGGATAAACAATTTATAATAATACGAAACTTTTCTATTAAATTTATAATCTATATATTTATGACCGCCTTAATAAATGTTAGCTTCTGTATATATGAATACGACAAGTCTGTCCAAAACTTTGCTCGCGAGCTGAAACACTTCTATCTCTCTGTTGTCTTGACAAAAACGAGACAAAGATCTCTTAGGAAAGAATAAACGCTAGAGCTCTGCTTGAATCCAGATCTATTCAGAATGGAAAATATCTTAATCTTACAATTTTTACATAGCTGTATTTCGTCCATTAGTATTTCGTCCATTATCTTCTGCTTGTAAAGCGTATAACATAGTTATGCCGATCTTTTAATGCACCTTCTTTTCTTTTATTATAGGAAATACATATAAATATATCTGACATATATTGCTAATTTCAGTAGAGAGGTGAAATACAGTTACGCAGCAATTGCAAGAGTAATATGTCCTTCGACGCCTTCGCTCTATGAACTTGGACAGGTCTGGATTCATGAAAAACTTTAGTATTTATATATTACTATTTACTCTTTGTCTCTTAAGTCTCTTTGTCTATTAAGACGATAGAAAGGTTTTAACTCGCATGCGAAGTTTTAACAGGCATGGTATATATATATATATATATATATATATATATATACATATATATATATGTTAATCGATTACTTTGACGACGATTTTAGGTAAGAATCGATTACTTTGACGACTTTTGATTACTTTGACGACCGTCGTCAAAGTTCTATATATTAATCGATTACTTTGACGACTGTCGTCAAAATTTAATCGATTACTTTGACGACATTGTTTTCTTTGACGACTTTCATATATTAATTGATTACTTTGACTACTTTCATATATTAATTGATTACTTGACGACGGTCGTCAAAGTAATCGACTTTATTTTCTTTGACTTTTATATATTAATTGACGATTTTAACGACATGAAAAGAAAATGTATTAAAAAAGTTAACAAATATTTTAATAATTAAAGGAGACTTTAAGACCGTTCTTAATCTATTTTGTTTTTTTAATTAGTACTTTTTCATTATGACCTTAATTAACAATTTAATATCTTGAGAACAGAGTAAGATAGCGGTATGCGATAAACGCCAATACTGTCAGTACGTCTAAGAGATTAATTATAAAAAATCGAAATTTGTTTATTTATTTATTATTTATTTGTTAACAATATTTTAATAATTATTATAGGAAAATTTGTGAGTTCTCAATCGATTCCGTTTCCTTAATTAGCAATTTTTTTATTATGACCCTAATTAACAATTTAATATCTTGAGAACGGAGTGAAATAGAGATATACGATAAACGCCAGTACCGTCAATACGTCTAAGAGATTATTTATGCAAAAGTCGAAATGTGCTTATTTATTTATTAATTATTTATTTGTTTAACAATATTTTAATAATTATAGAAAAGTTTGTAAGACCATTCTCAATCTATTCTGTTTCCTTAATTAGCAATTTTTTATTATGACCCTAATTAATAATTTAATATCTTGAGAACAGAGTGAAATAGAGATATACGGTAAACGTCAGTATCGTCAGTATGTATAACAGATTATTTATGCAAAAATCGAAATTTGTTTATTTATTTATTATTTATTTAACAATATTTTAATAATTATAGAAAAGTTTGTGAAATTTCTCAATGAACTCCTCTTTTACAGCTATCAGTTAGCAGTCAGTAGTCTACGAAAGTAAAAAAGCTGACGAGATATGCAGTATTTTTAAGACACATTGGTCGGTATTCATAGTTAAGTCTTATTTCAAGACTGTCTTAAGTAATGTCTTAAGATGCTAATACGGCTATTGATTTATTGACATCTCAAGATAGTACTTAAGACGGTCTTAAATATAAGAATCGACTACGAATACCGGCAATGGCATCTTATTGTGCTTACGCAAACCGTTACTGAGTATTTGTTTAGAACACCCTACTTCACATTCGATTTTGATGAAATTTGGTTTATTGACGCAATTTTGCCTGAAATGAAAGAATCCGGCAAAAAAAGTTTATGTCTGCCACACGAACCGAGAAATCGTTAGAAGATTCGATGAGAATAAAAGCGCTTTTTTACTTTTTTAATTTCTAATTTATTTATTTTTTTTTAATTCCTTTATTTCATATACATATAAGCAAGAGTTACATTTTATTTAAGAAAAGCAGCAAAAACAAGTCAAATTATAAACATTTAATGATATATCTTACAAGATTCTAATAATGACAATATTAATAAAATCTGGATTAAAATAACACCATACGTCGTAAATAAACTTATTCTTATTTCTGACAATAATCGGACATCTGCTGTGCGAAGTTCAATTGTTGCAACTTTTCGTAATGAACCAATGATAGCAGGAACATTTTAAAAAGAATTTTTAAAGACTATGAAAGAATAAACATAAAATTCTGTAAATTAAACAACTTTAGTAAGAAACATAGCATACATTTTTTTGGATTTTAAATAATTATCGTCAAAAGACTAGAAACTAATTTTGACCTGAGAAACAAAACAAATTTGTTTCAACACAAAATTATTTACTTTCGTTACTTCTGTGTTATGTATGTTTGATGATCTTAGATTAAAAAACAAAATGTCTTATGTATAAAGGCATGTCTATTCAATAATTTTACAGAAACATAATATATAGAATAATACATTTAGCATAAGGCGTATTATAGAATGATACAATAAAGGAAGAAAGTAACAGATATTATAAGAAAAAGATGGTAATTTTGAATATAACACAAACGCGGACGTTAATAAAGATTTTACTGCTTGCAAAAAATGTCACAAATAAATCCTACTGAATGTAATGATGACAATATGTATGTTGAAAAGTCGAACATTAAATATTAAAAATATTGCTGCATGTTCTGTATGAAGTTGCAATCACAACTTGGCACTTAGAAACGATGCATCATGATGAACCAGAAGTAAAGAAATTTATTGTTTTGCCTAAAAAAGCTGAGAAAGGCAGAAAATAATAGATATTGTAAGAAAAAATGGTAATTTTAAATATAACACAAACACAGCGGTTTATGAAAGGCAACTTATAGTTTGTAGACATCCTAATGAAAAATCGAATAAAACTGCGAAAAATTTTACTGCTTGCATAAAATGTTAACTCTTTCTTCATAAAAATACACTATTACTCTTTTATGGAAATAAATTATGTGTCAAATATAAGGCAAATCATAAACATGATATGATACGTGCTAGATTACAACTTTTTGGGCGTTTACTATTAACATTAAGAGAAATTAATAATACTATAGATGACTTTCAGTCGCTCTATCATCCCAGGATCTATGATGATTGCGTGTCTGCCATAAATATTGTTGCAGGATATAATGAGATTGGAAAAATGTATAAAGTTCTAGCAGTAGCAACTAATTTGTCAACTATAATAAAGCTAGTTGGAAATTCTATTTACGGATGTATAAAACACGAGGACGCAGAAAAGAAAGAGCAAGTTAAAAATCTTCTAAAATTATTAGTGATACATTAATGGTGGAGGAACAAGCGCACGTACAACTATTGCAGAAACGCAATCAGCTCACAAAAGACGTAGAAAGGTAGAACTCGTGCTAGGTACGCCTGGGGTTTGTGATTTTAAGGACCACGTTTTGTTCTCTTCATGAATGTATTGTAGTTTAAATAGTTTTGACAGCTGGTCGATATAACCTCAGTTTTGATTAGTGAAATCTCTGAAATATTCCACAGTTTAATTGAAAGAAAACGGATCGAAACCTTTAATACTTCAGATAAGTTATCGTTTTAAAAAAAGCAAAACTGCTATTATTTGTCAATAAGGAAATATACTTTGAGCAATTTTAATTTTTCAAAACTACAACTTATCTAATATGTTAAAGATTTTGAGCCACTTTCTTTTAATTAAAATTTGGAATATTTCAGAGACTTCACTGATCTGCGATTACATCGACTAACTGTCAAAACACTTTACATTATGATATATTAATGAGGACTGACGCAGCATTTAATCAGCTTTTAATAGTCATGAATTTAAAATTACTAAGAACAAAATGTGGTCTCTAAAATCGAACTTCTGCAGGCATGAACTGTACAACTCCCGTCATCGGATGATATTAAGATTTATATAAACATTTGAAAGAAAAAAAGAAACTAAGCTTATACGTATTATAAGTTTGTATTCATTGAAAGTGCGAGTACTCTTAGCTGATAATTAGATATATATTAGGAGTTTCCAGCATGTAACGCAACGCGATAGAAGAATTATTCTGTCTCTGTTTCTCACTAAATATCATATAAAAACAGTGATTTGTATGTCTCTTTGTGTCTCTTGCTGGAAAATACTCATTCTGTATCAGATACACTGTAGATTTATTTCATATTTTCCCATGTGACTGTCTTCTCTTTCCTTCGATGTATGAGTGCATCGGTCAAAACATATTGAAGTTAAATCTAAATAAAAAAGGAAAGGAATTAAAAATTGTATGTATTTAACAAAATTCAGCTAAGAAAAATATATGACAATTTAAAAATCTCAGAATAAATATTTAATACACTAATAATGAAAAATATTACAAATGGAGAAAGAATAATTAATTGTAATTAGCTAAATTGTTTCTAAACAAAATCACTTATTCTTTAAATAACATTTCATTACGTATCATTAATTTCATGACTCCTTACATGATGTTGTGATGTGATTTTGTCACGTGACTTTTTTCAATAGAGAATACACAAACTGAGCAATCAACTGCCGCAAGCAAATCACATTGACAGCCTATATGACAGACAAGCATTATTTGTTTAATTATTTATCACTTTAATTACTTAGAAACAATTAGACTATATTGGGTACATAGGCCATATCAAGTACACTTACCATATAATGGGGAGTTATATCATATAATAGATAAAATTCAGATGAATACAAAAATATTTTTTCTGCTAAAAGTGATCTTTGATATCAAAGTGACACTTTTGGGTACCGCATATGATGGTTATGTACAACATTGTATTATACTGAGTATAACAGATTTCAAACATTTAATGGTACCCGCCTTCTTTATAAGGTCGAGGGCATTACGACCATTCCTCGAAATGCAATATCGTTATCAAAAAGAATTTAAGAGGTAAACACAAATCCAAATTATTACGGCTGATTAGATCAACCACTTTCAAAAAATTATATACCGGACGAAATACGTCTCGACACGCTCGCAAACGGATCAACACTACTGAGTATAACAATGGCCGTGTTCAGCAAACTCAATATGTTAAAGTATTCTTCTAGATCATCCAATCAGACTATCAAGCTCTAGAAGAATACACTAATGAGAGTGAGCGCTCACTTAACAGTTCAGTTTGCTGAACGCGACCAATATGAAAACATTACTGATGAATCTCATCGACAGAAATTAGATTTATGGCGTGTTTGATTTGTTAACTCGACCCGACTCTGAGTTAATGGTCTGTTCTTTTTGGCTGCATTTTTTGCACAATTTATCTTTTCTTTTGTAACTAAAAGGAACAGAACATCGACTCGGAGTCCGGTCGAGTAAAGCTTAATGGCCTTTCTACAATAAGCCCTAAGTCATAAGTCATAAGAAAATGACCAATCACAGTCGGTTATTCTCCTGTAATCTTGTTTGTGATTGGTCAATTTCTTACGATTTTATGACTTAGGGCTTATTGTAGAAAGGCCATTATGTACACGGTGCTAGAAATCGGTCCGAGATCTCGGACAGAGAGAGAATTTTCCAATCGCATTTGAACAATTCGGCCAATGGATTAATGCGATTGATCAATTCTCTATCTGTCCGAGTTCTCGGACCGATTTCTAGCATCGTATACACAAGGCTTTACAAATCGAAAATACTATTAGAGTTTCGCACCTCCGATTAGCCTAATCGACCGGTAAAGCGTCAATCGTGATTGGTTATTTCTAGTCAATTCTACTTAACGACAAATACGTTTTGCCAATTCCAATAGAAAAATCCGTCGATTAAGTTAATCGGAGGTTAAGTTAAGATGCAAATACGGGTCTGTGATTGGTCAATTCTTACGGTGTACGCTTATGACTAATTGTTAATGGGGTCATTCAGCGGGCTCAACAGATATATTTTTTTCAATCTAAAGGTCTGATTGGATAATCTAGAAGTATGCACCAATAATAGCGAGCGCTCACTCGAATCATGTGATTTCTTAATATTACGTTATTTTCAAAAATCAAGTACTGATTTGGAACATTTCATTACGTGTTTATGTATGTCTAATTACGTGAATCGTTATATGATTTTGTCATGTGATTTTTTCAATAAGGCGGTTAATGCTATAGCATACACCTTCCATAACCGTAACCATAATGAGCTTTCTACAATAAGCTATTAGTTGGTATCACAAGTCATAAGCTATAAGAATTGACCAATTACAAACGAATATGAAGAGAATATTCGACTGTAATTGGTCAATTCTTATAGCTTATGATTATGATATCAACTAATAAGGTCCTTGTACAATAGAGAAATATAAGATATTATGGCCTTTCTACAATAAGCTATTAGTTGGTATCACAGTCATTAGTTGTAAGAATTGACCAAACACAGTCGAATATTCTCTTCATATTCGACTGTGATTGGACAATTCTTATAGCTTATGACTATGATATCAACTAATAGCTTATTGTAGAAAGGCCATTAGGAACAGATATTAAAATTTTCATATCAGTTTTCTCAATGAATACTACAGATAAATAATAAGTTATCTTGTATAGCACATATATATCTTACGTTTTATTAGTATCCATTGTACGTTACATTTAATATTCATTGAGAAAACTAATACGAAAATTTTAATAACTGTTCCTAATATCTTATATTTCTCTATTGTGCAAGGACCTTTAGCTTATTGTAGAGGCCATTATTTTGGTCTCCATTCTGAAGGTTATGACCTTGATATATGTCAAAGGATGCTTTCCAGCTACGGAACACAGTCATACACTGTGTTACACAATGTCGACTTGTAGTTGGAACACTGCTTCTGTCGAAGCTAGATGTATTTAACATGACTATATTAGAAGAAATTTTGATTTACAAGGCACTCAATATTCATTGACTTTTCGCATTCCGGAACATCATTTATCCTCAACAAGTGATAGATGTTGATATCTCATTATAAAATATTTTATGAGAATTGTATGTAGTAATACCATCCTTTTACATTTTAGCAACAAGACAGAGCACAGTAAATATTGAATAGTGAATATTTCACGATTTAAGCATAAACTTAAATTTGTTAGTCAAAATATTTCATAATTTTATATTATTTGTACTGTTCTGCTCTTACAATAAATTGCCCTCTAAAATAAAAAAATTTACTGAGTATGATATGCTTAATAAATCTTGTCATTTTAAATCTTGTCATTTTCTTGTTTTTGAATTTACTAATAAATGGCATTAAAAAGAATAGTACATTTAGTAAACATTGTTTTAGGAGAACAAGCAATAAAGTAGTACGAATACTTTATGCATAAATCTATATCACAAATATAGCTTACTATCTTTTATATGAAATATTTTATATTCCTTTTTAAATGGAAAAAAATGTAAAAACAAGTAGTATTTCATTCTGTTGCAATTCATTAATTTATAATTTAGAAAAAATGGCTTTTTATATGGTATGTACCCAGATAGCACGTGGACGTCCATTGGACGTCCAATGGACGTCTGACTTCGGACATTGGGACGTCCTTTAGGTAACCGAATAAAGTCCGACGGACGTCCTATGGCCGTCTTATGGACGTCCGTTTTCTACTGCCTCGGATGTCCACTGGACATCCAAAAAAGGATCTAAAATGGACCTAAATTGACCTAAACTGGACATAATTTTCAGTACCCTACTATTCGTAATTATTGCTGAAATAAATGTTAAAACTATATATAAAGGAAAAGTTTAGAAGTAATAATAAGTCTGAAATACAAGATTAATTCATATATTTATTATAAAACATTTTTAAAACATTTATTAAACATTTATAAAACATTATATATTATATATATATATATATATATGCATATACATATTATATAATGTACACACATATTATATAACTGTACACACAAATTTTTAATGTAATAATGGACAGTCTTTCACTCAATTGAGTTTGCACATGGTTTAACTGCAGAAATTATATTTCGTTATTTGATTATACATATGCGAAATAAAAAATAAAAACGAACGTAACATTAAGATATGCGCAGTGCGATCTTTTACAAAATAAACAACGTTCACAACCTTTTAATCTTTTTATCTTTACTATTTATAAAATATCAGAATAAAATCTTTGCACTTTCTTAACGAGTTTAATATTTTTCTATGCGTCGTAGCATAACTAGTTGTAGAAATTTATAAATACATATAGGGGAAGGTTGCCGCACCGGCTCCTGAATCACACCACATCGCCTAAAAATTCAACTTAATAAAACTTAACAAATAGAACTTAAAAATATATATTTATTATAATTTAGTTATTTCAAAAGTGGTGCAATTTCGGCAACCTTACCTTACACACGCGCGCATGTATAAATATATGTATGTATGTATAAGTTATATAAGTAACAAAAATAAGAGCAAATCAGTCTTCTTACGTTATTTCGTAATTGAATGAAACTATAAGTGGACTTATAACTTTGGATAACTTTGGATTGAAACTATAAGTGGTGTTTAGAAATCACTTATATTTATATTAATATCTATAAAGTGAAAGTAGTTTCACTGCAATTGTACGTTGTCCGCTATCACTTCTGAAAGAATTTTGATTCCCCTTGTATTAACTCCAGCAGATTTTCTATGGTTCTAGAAATTGTAAGAAATGTTACAATGTCTACAACAATCGGCGATTTTCATGTGCTTCAAGTTTTTTTCTTTCAGCGTCATATCGTTCTTTAGCCCTTTTTAACCATTTCTGTATGGCCTTCTCTAGTTTTATTTCACTGTACGTCGAATTAGAATATTCAGCACCTGCAGCTGTAACAAAAGAAATTTTATACATGTATAAATTGATACAAATATACATATATTTATTACTATAAAAATATCATATTAAAATGTAATATATTTTTATAAATACATTTACCTAATAACATTTTCGTAATTCGAAGATTACAAAATTTTTTTTTGAGTTTAGCATCTAACCAACTATATTGTTGTGCAAGTTCATTAGTAATCAATCGGCACAAACTTCGTTTGATAAAATTGTAAGGAGAGGTGCCTCCTATTTTACGTGTTTCGGTAGTCTGTAACAAAAACTCGTACATTACAATACAATATTTAATTCTAATTTTGCAAAATTTATACAGAACATATATATGTATTTTACCGAGCGTTTAAAGTTCTCTTCAGTTCTTAAAAATTGCTCCACGGTCTCAATATTTTCTACAGTTTTTAACAGTAGATCAAAAGAAGAATAAATAGATCTTATATCCTGCTGTTGGTTGTTATCCTGATCTTGCCGCAGATTTAAACCGGTTATGACATTTTTCATTTCTCTCAAATCGTCTACTATCTGCCACAACTGAGTTCGAAAGTAGCCTTGCTGGCGAATAATTTCTTTGAAATAGTTTGCATTACCTGTAAAAGAAGAATATTAATTCTTAAAATATTCATCTTTCTATCTAACAATGATAATTTTTAATTCTTAAAAATAATACATACAGCCATCATCTGGAGTGGTTGCGGGGAAAACATTATTCAAATTTATCTGTGTGTCGCATACATCATAATTGCTATTTAGTAAATTACACGTTGATGTACTTGGTGTTTGTTCGCTAACTTTGGTAATTAAATTTTGTCCGGTTACTCCATTCGTGCTTACGTTTAAACTCTTCCTAATATTAATAGATTCTAAAAAAACAATATTATATCTACAACTTTACGTTACAAAAATATGTGGTTCTATCTTTTACATTACTTATTACAATTAAAGTATACAGTTGCTCAATATTTTATTTCAATAAAAATCAAAATTTTGTATATATTTATTTTAATAAATAGAAATTGAATTATTTTATTGTTTTACTTGATTAATAATTATTTTATTTTATTAATGTACCTGTTATTTGCGGAGGTTTTGGAAGAGTGCTTTCAGACTCGTCAGACTCTTCACTAGAGTCTGCAGTCCTAATTTTTTTTTTCACCACTTTGTTCTCTAAAGAAATAATTTAAAATATAAATTTGTATATATTCTTTGTAAAATACAT
This sequence comes from Solenopsis invicta, assembly GCF_016802725.1. Classification (NCBI taxonomy): domain Eukaryota; kingdom Metazoa; phylum Arthropoda; class Insecta; order Hymenoptera; family Formicidae; genus Solenopsis; species Solenopsis invicta. Next base: position 5,636,744 of record NC_052666.1, read on the forward strand.
TTTAACATTATACAATAAACTTTAATATTTATATAATAATTGTAGAGAGTAATTTTTATTTATAAAACAAACCTTTAACGTGTTTCTGTTTTGTCGGAGCGTTGTTTTCCTGATCGCTATCACTGCAGGTGTCACTCACAAACAACGGATTTCTTGTCCTTTTTCTTTTTGTATCCTCAACTTCTGAGTTTAAATCGGATGTACATTCAGCCTTTTTTGTTTTTTGTCTTGCCACATTATAGTCATCTAAAATTATGTAAATGCTTATATTCCAGCGAATAATAGCAATAATATACGTATATAAATTCACTCCTAGAAAAATAATATTAATTTAAATAATTTTTTTTAAGTAAAATGTTACTGACCATATGTGCTGTTCTGAAACGTAATGATATCATAAGATGGCCAACATGTATTTCGTTCTACGTTTTTTCTAATTGCAGCGATAATTTGTTCATATTTAAATGGAGGCCAATAACATTTGCTATGTTCTATCCAAGTTGATGGTACTGCTTCAACAGTGTTATCTGCTGTAAATTTAATAATTGTCCACGTCGATTTGGCCATTTCTGGAAAAAAAACAAGAGCACAATTTTCTTTTAGACAGTGACTAATTGTACACGTAACGAACACGTGACGAACATTTTTAATATTAAGATTAGCATCTTTTCTCATTTTAGTCATTATATTAATGTATTAAAGTTAGCACATATTGTAAATATTATTAAAGATTATTTTTTATGTTTAATCACTTATTATTTATAAAATTATGTTCTCCAAGTCATGAAATTATGTTATATAAATCACTAAGTAATATCCTTAACAAAAAATCAATATTAAAAGTTAGAACAAATTGTGCAAACAATTAACCAAAATAATCGTCTGTATTATTTGAAATAGCATTTTTTTCAAATGACTTGAATATTTTACGTACAATTTTACATGTAATTATCATACAATATGTATTCGTTAATTACTTTTAAACTAATTACTTTTAAAATTTATCAAAATATGTATATAATGTATATAATGTATATAATGTATATAATAAATATATATATATATATATATATATATATATATATATATATATATAATGTATATAATCAAAATATGTATATAAATATAAATTATGTATATAAAATATGTATAAAAAAAGTAAAAAAAGTAAAGTACAAATACAGTCATAAAAAAACATTTAAACTTAAAATAAATGCACTTTTAGAATATATTTATAATATACCATGTTAGTCATTATAGATATGATGTGTAGCAAAAAAAACAAAGAATTATTAGTCTATAAGGCAAAGTAAATGATTGCTAAATGTAGCTGCCTATATTATGTGTAAATATAATGTATATATATTAGTCTGTAATAGAGATATTGTAATATTACTTAAGTAATTTATATGAAACAAATACTGTAGCAAATCGACCTAGTAACATGAATTACATTTCCTTCTAATACAGTGAATGAAAGAAGATCTAAATAGGTAATCACACAATTTTGATTAAATTAATAAAAATATAGACTGGATGACGATAAACATAGATTATATTAAAAATATTAAAACAAAGTAAAATTAAAAAATGTTATTAATACTAATAAAACAAAAATTCTTTTTCTTGTCTTACTTTAATAATAATTTTTGTGAAGATTGTGAAATAAACTGAACAAATTTCATATGATATTCTCGATATAAATTTGTAATTATTAGCAATAAATGCTTTGTTTTCTATAATTGTGCATGTAATAAAGGAAAAATAACGTATTTATTTTTATATTTTAATCTAATACATTTATGGGCGACTTGGTCCAAATTCCAAATCTGTAAATTGCCAAGATCACAGACTTTATAAATATCGAGTTTTGAAGATTTGCATGGATTGATATAAAAATCTTTAAGTGTCTTATACTTATTTCCAATTATAATATTATTCTCGTCATTAGAAGCAAAATTTGAGATAATTATAATACTTCCATCCAACAAACAACAACAATTATCAGGTTCTTTAGTTGTTAATAAAAATTTGTCAAACACAACTTTACTAAATTGATTACAATTACGACAATTTATAAGCGGACCATTAGAATGCGGATTTAAAAGTTGAGGTTTATTACATTGTTTTGTGTTTAAATTAGGATTAATATAATTATTTTGTTCACTTATCCGACAAACAATTTGCTCTAAAGGCTTATCACTTTTGCGAACCATTTTTAATATAGATTGCATATAATTCTCAAATGGGAAAGCACTGAATTGTTGCAATGTTCCGAATTTTTTCACATCATCACAAAGATGTAATAAATGATGTGTATTATGCGATGCATTTTCTTTACCGTACAGACTAATAAATGTTTCAATGTAGTATCGTAATAATAATTTTGCATATTCTAAATATAGTTCAATGTGCTTTGGATTGGATAAAATGGTGGCAGCTGCATGTAAAGTTACAAAATTTAAATATTTATCACGATTTAATACAGATTTTAATACAACCGGTCCCGTATATAATAAAAATGTTCTAAATTCCGTGGCTTTCCACCTTTTACTTTCTGATAACGATCTTGATTTTCTATTAAAATCACATGGTATATTATATTTTTGCTTTTCTAATAGAGTAGATATTATTAATAGTTGTTGCGATGATAATTTAGCAGGTTTTTTATGACACCATAAAGAAACGACTAATTTTTTTACTTCACCCAAGAATAGTAAGTGCATTGGATCTGATGGGAAATCATATACCATATCTGTATTTGGAAGCAATTCTAATATTGATGTACCCGTATGATGATCTGGCTGCGATTTTGATCTGAATTTTTCATCTGTTCTTATATTAGAAATTTCTAAGTACGGAAAGCATACTCTATTAAAATGATATTCTCCTTTAGCTTCACATTTTGTACATGAATAATAACCGGAATGACCTTTTGTATATTTTATAAAAGATTGAGCTGGTACATCACAAATAAAAGCTTTAATTTTAAACGGATAGATTATTCCATTAATTCTTATACCATAAGTAATTAAATCTTGAGCTTCTTTTACAAAAGAGTACAAAAATTTATTAGCATCTGCAGGTTTTTCATATCCGTGATAAATTCCAATAATGCGTACATTGCTGTAATTATTAACTAAACTGCATAAAATAGGATAGACTTGACTCCCTGAACTTTTAGACAAAGGTAAACCGTCGATATTTATAATAATTTCAATTATCTGTAAATTTTGAGAATACTGAGATGCAAGTTTTTCCACGCAATAATTTATTCCAAAATGATAATAGTAGCCCGGTTCGACATTATCTGTATTTATTTTTCTCAATGTGCCTAATAAAGTACGAGCATCTCGAGGAAGTTCAGGATATTTAGGCTTTATATATGCCATCAATTCGTTTAACGCAACATGAGTTATTCTATTTCTAATAGCCCATCCTTGCAATTGTGATGTAATTTCATTATCATCCTCAGAAACATTATTTAAAAAATTGCGATTATCATCATTAATGCAACAACTATTAATATCATCTACCTTATTATTTTCATTATCAAATACTTCATTATTTATTAATTCGTAAGTATCAGTATGAATGTCTCCTGTTACTGATAACTTATTATCAAATTTTGTATTTAAATCAATTGTGTTTACAAGTTTATCTCTTTCACTACATGATGCATCACTAGTACTCGAAACTGAAGGTGGACTAATATAAGTGAATGAAGGTAAATCTTGAATTGCTTCTACGATATTAATAGATGCATCAGTTATCTTTTTTGCACGTTTATAATATTTCTTATTTGTATTTACTTTAGGCATTTTTAATTATTTAATTATTTTTAATTATTTAATTAATTTTAATTATTTAAGTATTTTATTATTTTTAATTATTTTTGAATTATATTTGTATTATACTTAACTGCGTCAAGTGTTGATCTTCTTAGCCATGAAAATTTATTTCAATCCATGTAATTCTCTTCAATTAAGATCCGAAGAAGTTGCACGTAGAGAGATCCGGAATTCACGAGCAGCCTAGATTGTAAAATGCTGAAATGTTCGCCTGAAAAAAATCGATAAACAATATTTTAAAAGCGACAAGTGGAGGCAGCAGTTGGGACGACAGTGAATTGAAGCAATTTAACCTTAGAACAATTAAGTATATATGTTCTAAGGCAATAACATAGACTTAGGCTACATTCCAAAACATCTTCTACGAGGAAAAATTTAACTCGATATACGATATAGAGTATACGTTACATGTATTTCGAGTAAAATTTTCCTCGGAAAGAACGTCTTGGAACCTAACCTTTAACCTATTATGCAAAGTGCCCAACATAATAGGTTAATCAACGCCGTCATATTTATGTATATATTTTTTACACACAATTTTAATAAAATGTACTTACTGTTTTATAACAATAAATGGAAAATTGCTATCAAAAAAACGTAGAACGAAATTTAGAACACGATTAAGTCACAAGCACAAAGGCGGTTGCCGATTTCTCGATGAGACGATACTGGCGAGACCAGTCATAGAACTTTTCTATGAGACCAGTGATGATCAAGGGCCGGTTTTTCTTGCGCATGCGCGACTATGAAGGAGTAAATTCAGCCCGTGTTCCGAAATACAATGCCTGTACTAAAAGTCTATAAAATATAAACGTAAATTATAGATTTTCAGTACTAGCAAAATGCATATCAGAATAAAGCCACAGTCATGTAACAGACATGAGTACTAGACTTGGCTTACTTGACAAAAGGATATAGGTAAAGAATCATGCACTTAACGTTCATAGTCATTTGGCTGCACGCTAATGACGCACTTCCCGATTAATGCCGAGATCGAATGTCCTATGGACGTTTAAAAATGGACCATTAATGGACGTCCAAAATTGGACATACGATGGACGTCCATTTCATGTCCATGGACGTGCGGACGTAAAATGGACCGGAAACGGACGTCCATAGGACGTCCTGTGCTATCTGGGTAGCAACAGTTTTTAATCTGTGCTGACATTTAAGGCTACTTCAGAATAAAGCTGCTTTCACACTTTATATTAGATTAACATGTTTCTTACGTACATAAATATTATTTTGTATATTAATATATTAATATATCGATTATTTGACATTGCTTTCAAAGTCGCGCAAAAACTGAGGTTAAGAATGTTGGCAAGGAAAAACGGCTTCCGCTCCAATGATATAAAATGTAAAAATCTAGTATTTATGAGCGACACAAAACTAGCTATACAGCAACGTTGTGTTAACTTGTGTCATAGCTGGAAAGCACCGGGTGATACACTGTGTTACACAGTGTCGATTTGTGTCGTAACTGGAAAGCATCCAAGATAAAAGGAATCGTCGCGGTTCGTTAATAAATAATTATGAAAATTATAAAAATAAAATTTACATTAATGGGCTGAAAATATTATCATGATGTATATTATATTTGAGTTTCATTGTGTATATTAGATCAATAAAACAATATATTAAACTCAAGTTAGATTCCAAAACGTCTTTCCGCGATTAATTTACTTGAAATATGTTTATAGTGTATGTTCATAAAATAAATTGTATGTAAATACTTTTGATTTTTAATAATAAAATATTCAATAAATTATAAGAATCCTGTCTTTTGGTATTTCGCTAATTATATAATTTTAAAAGACACTTCTCATTTCTTGTATTTATTTGACATATTGGTCCACTTTTAACTTATTATTGTTTAATATAATTTTATTATTAAATTATATATTATTGGATCAATGCAATACAAACTGCTATATTTCAATGTATGTATAAGATATGTATTTATAACATAATACTTAAAATATTATAATATGTAATATATATTAGGTTGTAACATGCATTTTTTTAATTTGTTTTAGGGAAATTAAAATTGAAAAACAACTTAATTTAATAATGTTGCATATTTATTTATAATTTTTAAGAACTTAGACTATCCTCTGTGCTTGTTATTTACGTTTTTGTTCACATGCAGTTGATACAAAAAATTAACCGTAAACGATAATAGAAAATTCAAGATATAATTACGTGTATAAAACACAATGTTTTTAGTATATTTCTATAGATCGAGGAGTCCATATAGACAAGCTGATGAGTATAATTGTAAACTGTATATGCTACGCATAATCAAAAAAATCATGTTGCAATGTAAAAGCAGATATGTATCTCTTCGAAATGGCAGCTAGGTATCATTCTCCAAAAATGAAACAAAATTAACCTTCAGAAGCATGTAATACAATTACGTGTATAAAACACAATGTTTTAGTATGTTTTTATAGATCGAGTAGTCCACATAGACAAGCTTATAAGTATAATTGTAAACTGCATATGCCATGCATAATCAAGCAAATCATGTTGCAATGTAAAAGCAGATATATCTCTTCGAAATGGCAACTAGGTATCATTCTCCAAAAATGAAATAAAATTAACCTTCAGAAGCACATAAACCAAGCATAGAAGCGCATAAACCAAGGACAAGAGCTTCCTGAATTAATGAACTTCCTGAAAAGTAAAAATATTCAAATGCATAATTTTTCTTACAATAATGTATTACTAGTTATATAGTAAATTAAGCAATGATATTAGTTTTACTTTTATTACATAATTATATTAGTTGTGGCTAATAAACTTGCATTTAATCCTTTTTGTGATGCGTTAGTATTTAGATACAATAAAAATTCGAATTAACTATAAAAAATTTGAATTAAGAGTAAGACCTAACCTGAAAATTCTTCTTAAGAATTTCTATGAAATGGAAATTTCATATTTCACTTTTAATTCAATCAAATCTTATCATTTAATAAAAATTCCATACTTTGTCCTTAACTCAAACAAATTTTATTGGGATTTTAACTATGGCCTCAATAAGAATAGTAAAAAGATCATAAAAATTAAAACATAGGCCGCATTCAGCAGACTCAAGGCCAAAGCACACTTTTGCATAGATGCATAACCATATGCATAATGGTCTTTCTACAATAAGCTATCAGTTGATATCACAAATCGTGAACTGTAAGAATTGATCAATCACAGTCGAATATTCTCTTCAAATTCGACTGTGATTGGTCAATTCTTACAGTTTACGATCTTCTGATACCAACTAATAGCTTATTGTAGAAAAGCCATTACATCTTCCAGTTGGCAACAGTCAGGGATAAAGACGCGCGTTATTCATATACATATATATATATATATATATTTGAGCCGTTATTCGTGCTAACTGCGTTTAATATACTTAAAAACTTTTAAGTAGTATTAATTGATAGGCTTGTGTTGTCGTATCGCCTTTACGGTTTTAAGTGGCGGATACCAAATATTAAAGATAGGCTTGTGTCTAGGAAAAGTTATATAGTACAGTTATACAAATAAATATCTTGATAGTGAAAAGTAGTGAAAATGTCGTTTTATTCATTAAGGAAAAGAAACTACCAAAAAGCGAAAGAAAAACAAAATGCATTGGCATCAACCAGTAAGTACATATTCTGAATACTACATGATGTGTTTTGTATATCCGTTTTTATTAAAAGTATTTTATTTCCCTTGTAAAAAAGATACTACTGAGCACTACTAGTGCACAATAGTATTTTAAGGCACTATTAATAAAATTGTATTATTTTCTCTTGCAAATTGCATATTGTATTTTTATGAAAAAAAGATTTTATGAAGATTTTACTGCTTGCATTTTATGCAAGCAGTAAAATCTTCCTCAGTCTTATTCGATTTTTCACTAAGACGTCTACAAACTATATGTTGCTATTAACCTCTGCGTTTGTGTGTTATATTTAAAATTACCATTTTTTCTTATAATATCTATTATTTTCTGCCTCGGTTTTTTTGGACAAAACAGCAAATTTCTTTACTTCTGGTTCATCATAATACATTGTTTCTAAGTGCCTTGCAAGTTGTGATTGCAACTTCATGCAAAACATGCAGCAGTTTTTTTTTATATTTAATGTTTGACTTTTCAATATACATATTATCATCATTACATTCAATAGGATTTATTTGTGACAAATTAAAACTTGAAAATGATCTAGTCACTTTTGAAAGAGAAAAATATAAACATAACAGTTTTAGGAAGTTACAAATATGTCAAATGGTCTAATATTATATAAATAATATAATCACTATTGCTTTATTTATAATTTGCAAAAGAAAATGCAAATTTTGTTAGTAGTGCTTCAAAATACTACTGCGCATTAGTAGTGCTCAGTAGTATTTTTCTATAAGGGTGTAAAATACATAATAAGTAATAAGATTTTGTATATTACATAAAAATGTACTACTTTTGTGTTTTCATCATTTCAGGTTTAATCCCACGAATTGTACTAACGCGTTACAAAATACCTAATAAAGATAAGGATAAACAGCCTACACATAATAAAGAGGAAGTTGAAACAGCACAACAGTCAGATATAAATAACGGTAAGTGCTTTTGACTTAAGTTTTAATAATTAACTTTAATTATTTATTTTAACTTTAATAATTTTATTGTATTTTTTGTCTCTGCATTAGATGTGGACGCAAGAAAAGCTTTAAATCAGATGAATGGAAAATGCAATTCTATAAACGAGGAAAATTTTGACTGTCAAAAAAACACTGATATTTCTGTATTCTGTGGTAAGCCTATTTGTAATCACGCATGTTATTACTAAACACCACAAAGTGATACAAAATGTTTTTAACCTATATTTTATATTTTATCTATTTATTTTCAGAAAGCGAGGGAGACACTCCGAATATTGAATCATCTTTGCAAAGGGACGAAGTAGATGTAACTAGATCATCCTCAAGTTTTAATTTGTCACAAATAAATCCTACTGATTGTAGGATTGCAGATGGTCCTAACAATCAATACATTTTGAACAATACAGAATGTGTGAAAAAATTAACAGTCAGATCTCTTGGTAAGTAGATATTTGAAAAGTAAGGTTTATAAATTATAAATTACTTAAAATCATTTTATTACTATTAAAGTAAAATACTGTAATACAGGTCCTCCTTCTAAAGCGCACCTCTGTATTTCTCGAAAACTAAACATTGTATTGTATTAATACTATATTAATACTGATAAAAACATGATCTGCTTCGTTAATTAAAGAAATAAAAACCCATTTATCATTAATAATATTTTAAAAATTTAATATTTTTTAAAAATTAATATTTTAACAAATTAATTATTTTTTTAAAAAGCTTTTAAAATTGTTGCCACCAAATGGTTTGAAAAATGAAATCAGTCTTCATGTATAAAGCAATTTTTAGTTTGCTCATAAAAAGTTATTAAAAAAAATGTTATACAAAAGTTTTACATTAAAATTACTTCTATTATTTTAGATTGATATTTTTTTGGAATAATTTAAATCCTTCAAATTTTTTAAATAATTATTTTTTTATTTATTGACACGAATGAATATGACTAATTTTACTGTAAAAATTTTGTATAAAACATTTTTTGATCGAACAGTTCTCGAGACATAACGGAAAAAGTTGAAAACCGCTTTACACGTAAGGGATGTTTTCATCTCTTCAAATCGTTTTTTGGCAGCAATTGATATTTTCTAAATTTATTTAATTATGTTATCTAAATATAGACAATGTTTTATTAAAATGAGAAAATTTGATAATTGGCAATGTTTCTTTGCGAGTTCTGTAATTTTTGCCGAGGGTGCTAGTTTTGGAGCCCAATTTCTCAGACGCTGGTTTTGGATCATGTTGTGAAAACGTCTATTATTACAAAATACGAAATAGTTTTAATAGAAACTTCTATTCCATCTGATAAAGACACTTTTTAGTTTATATTTACTTTATAAAGTTTTATTAGAAATATTATTCAAAAATAAAATGGAGTGCCAATGTTGCGACTTTATCTGATTAGTCATGTCGTTACTAAAAAATTATTGATTCTAATAATATGAATATTTTCATAATTCATTTTTATTTATCTTTTATTGTAGATTTTGATAGCGGTAAAGAAAATGACGAAACTTCTGAATATTTACCTCCAGAAAGCGAAGGAGACAATTCGAATACTAAATCATCTTTGCAAAGGCACGAAGTAGATGTAACTAGATCACCTCCAAGTTTTAATTTGTCACAAATAAATCCTACTGATTGTAGGATTGTAGATACTCCTAACAATCAATACATTTTGAACAATACAGAAAAGTGTGTGAAAAGATTAACATTCAGTTCAGTTGGTAAGTAGATATTTGAAAAGTAGGATTTATAAATTATAAATTACTTAGAATCATTTTATTAATATTAAAGTAAAGTACTGTAATACAGGTCCTCCTTCTAAAGCGCACCTCTGTTTTTCTCAAAAACTAAACATTGTACTGTATTAATACTATATTAATACTGATAGAAACATGATCTGCTTAGTTAATTAAAGAAAACCCATTTATCATCAATAATATTTTAAAAATTTAATATTTTTTAAAAATTAATTACTTTTTTAAAAAGTTTTTAAAGTTGTTGCCACCAAATGATTTGAAAAATGAAATCAGTCTTCATGTATAAAGCAATTTTTAGTTTGCTCTTAAAAAGTTATTAAAAAAAATGTTATACAAAAGTTTTACACTAAAATTACTTCTATTATTTTAGATTGATATTTTTTTGAAATAATTTAAATCTTTCTAATTTTTTAAATAATTTTTTTTTTTAATTTATTGACACGATTGAATATGACTAATTTTACTGTAAAAATTTTGTATAAAACATTTTTTGATCGAACAGTTCTCGAGACATAACGGAAAAAGTTGAAAACCGCTTTACACGTAAGGGATGTTTTCATCTCTTCAAACCGTTTTTTGGCAGCAATTGATATTTTTTAAATTTATCTAATTATGTTATCTAAATATAGACAATGTTTTATTAAAATAAGAAAATTTGATACTTGGCAATGTTTCCTTGCGAGTTCTGCAATTTTTGCCGAGGGTTCTAGTTTTGGAGTCCAATTTCTCAGACGCTGGTTTTGAATTATGTTGTGAAAACGTTTATTATTACAAAATACGAAATAGTTTTAATAGAAATTGCTATATCATCTGATGGAAGACACTTTTTAGTTTGTATTTACTTTATAAAGTTTTATTAGAAATATTATTCAAAAACAAAATGGAATGCCAATGTTGCGACTTTATCTGATTAGTCATGTCGTTACTAAAAAATTATTGACTCTAATAATATGAATATACGAGGTGTGTTCAAAAAGTATCGCGAATTTTGTGTTTTTTCAAAAATTATTTATTTATTCATGAATATCTATTTTGTCCCCTTCAAAGTAATCCCCATGAGATATTATACACTTGTGCCAACGGTTTTTCCAATCTTCGAAGCACTTCAAAAAATCATTTTTTTTTATCTTGTTCAGCTCCTCCTTCGATGCCGTCTTTATCTCGTCAAGCGTAGCGTAACGTCGTCCTTTCATGGGCCTCTTCAGTTTAGGGAACAAGAAAAAGTCACAGGGGGCCAGATCTGGGGAATACGGTGGCTGCGGCATCATTAGTGTGTTGTTTTTGGCCAAAAAGTCGCGCACAAGCAACGATGTGTGAGCAGGGGCGTTATCGTGGTGCAAAAGCCAATTTTTGTTCTTCCACAAATCCGGGCGTTTCTGGCGGATTGCTTCGCGCAAATTGCGCATAACTTGCAGGTAATATTCCTTATTGACCGTTCTACCCTGTGGCAAGAACTCATGATGCACCACGCCCCTGCAATCGAAGAAAACTGTCAGCAAAACTTTCACATTCGACCGAACTTGGCGCGCTTTTTTCGGTCTTGGTTCGTGCGGCAGCTTCCATTGAGATGATTGAGCTTTGGTTTCCACGTCATAACCATAAACCCACGATTCGTCACCAGTTATGACCCTCTGGAGCAAATTTGGGTCGTCGCGGACAGAGTCCAACATCTCATTAGCAATGTTCATGCGATGCTGTTTTTGGTCGCAATTGAGCAATTTTGGTACGAATTTCGCGGCGACCCGTCTCATGCCCAAATCATTGATAAAAATCGAATGGCACGAGCCAATCGATATGTTTAGGTCCTCAGCAACTTCTCTAACGGTGATTCGACGATTGGCCAATACCATTTTCTCCACTTCATTAATTTTTTCGTCTGTTGTTGAAGTGCTCGGGCGTCCGGCACGCTCTTCGTCGTTCACATCTTCTCGGCCTTCTGAGAACATTTTGTACCACCGATAAACGTTGCTTCGGTCCAAGGTAGCTTCTCCGTATGCCACAGTCAACATTCGGAATGCATCCGCGCACTTAATTTCGTTTTTCACACAAAATTTGATACAGGTTCTTTGATCCATTTTTTTGAATAGGTAAAAATCGAAGACGATCCAAAACACGTGCAAGCAAAGCAGCTGTCAACAATTAAGTGAACATTCAAAATGGCCGAGCTTGTCGGCATAAGTGAGAGACATGAGTACCAACATAACGCCACAAAAAGATCGAAATTCGAATATACGTAACCCGCGAAAATTCAAAATTCGCGATACTTTTTGAACACACCTCGTATTCATAATTCATTTTTATTTATCTTTTATGGTAGATTTTGATAGCGATAAAGAAAATGACGAAACTTCTGAATATTTACCTTCAGAAAGCGAGGGAGATAGTTCGAATATTGAATCATCTTTGCAAAGGAACGAAGTAGATGTAACTAGATCACACTCAAGTTTTAATTTGTCACAAATAAATCCTACTGATTGTAATGATGACAATATGTATGTTGAAAAGTCGAACATTAAATATAAAAAGAACTGCTGCATGTTCTGTATGAAGTTACAATCACAACTTGCAAGGCACTTAGAAACGGTGCATCATGATGAACCAGAAGTAAAGAAATTTATGGTTTTGCCCCAAAAAAACCGAGAAAGGCAGAAAATAATAGAAATTATAAGAAAAAATGGTAATTTTAAATATAACACAAACGCAGAAGTTAATAAAGGGCAACTTATAGTTTGTAGACGTCCTAATGAAAAATCGAATAAAACTGCGAAAGATTTTACTGCTTGCGTAAAATGCAAACTCTTTCTTCATAAAAATACACTACGCAATCACGCTCGAAAATGTCTTCATCAAGATTTCAAAAAGCATAAAGGAATAATGGTTATGGGAAGAAAAATTATCTGTAGAATACACAAATTAGCGAGTGATACGTTAAGGAATACAGTTTTCCCGATATTACGAGAAGATGAAGTAACACGAGCAATAAGATATGATGAGTTATTAATCTTGTATGGAAATAAATTATGTGTCAAATATAAGGCGGATCATCAACATGATATGATACGTGCTAGATTGCGACTTCTTGGGCGTTTACTATTAACATTAAGAAAAATTAATAATACTATAGATGACTTTCAGTCGCTCTATCATCCCAGGATCTATGATGATTGCGTGTCTGCCATAAACATTGTTGCAGGATATAATGAGATTGAAAAAATGTATAAAGCTCCAGCAGTAGCAGCTAATCTTTCAACTTTAATAAAGCAAGTTGGAAACATCCTAATCACAAAATGTATAAAACAGGAAGACACAGAAAAGAAAAAACAAGTTAAAGATTTTTTAAAATTATTAGTGGTTGATATAGGAACAAGCGTAAATACAACCGTTACAGAAACGCAATCAGCTCTCAAAAGACGTAAAAAGGTACAACTTCCGTCATTGGATGATATTAAGACTTTATACAAACATTTGAAGGAAAGAAGAGATAAAGCTTATATTGAATTGAAACAATCTTTTTCATTTGACAATTGGCTTTCTTTATCAGAAGCGACATTAACTGCAGTACATGTATTTAATAGACGACGAGCGGGTGAAATTGAGCGAACACTCATTGAAGATTTTAAAAACTATGAAATGTTAAATGAAGATATGTACGGTGATATTTACACATCACTGTCAAAACAAAATAGAAAGATAGCAGAAAAATACGTCAGATTTTGCATTAGAGGAAAGTTAGGACGTACGGTTCCAGTCTTATTATCACATGATCTTTTTGAATGTATTAATTTAATATTAAAATTTCGAAAAGAAGCAGGAGTTCCAATGAAAAATCCGTATGTGTTTGGATTGCCTAGCACCGATAAACGGTTCAAGTACCTCAGAGCTTGTGTCTTAATGAGGAAATTTGCATCAGAATGTAATGCAACTTATTCCGAAACTTTACGTGGTACAATTTTAAGAAAGCACGTGGCTACATATTGTATCCAATTAAATTTAAGTGAAACCGACGTATCTGATCTTGCTAATTTCATGGGTCACGCAGATAAAATACACAAGGAACATTATAGACAACCATTACCTACCAGAGATATACTAAAAATTTCGCAGTATCTAGAGGCAGTACAAGGAGAAAGTAAAGACAGCAAATCTTTATCAAGTGAAGATGACGAATATGAAATAAATAATAATAATAACAATCAAATGGAGGAACAAGGTTTAAATTCAAGTAAATATACAGAAATTGCAGTTTAATCCTAAAAACAAACTTCATTTACAGACTACTACAAGCTACTACAGTAAAGAGTAAAGAAATTCGTTCAGTCATTTTTCTTTTATATTCTGTTTCTAATATAACAGTAAAGTATAAGACAAAATGCGGAATATTTCAATTCTGAGTCAGATTATTATTAGTTAATGTATAAGAGAGACCGGGAGACTATTCGAAACATCAGGTTATTCGAAACAATGAAAATATCTTTGTATGGGTACATGTTATAAATTCATCTTAAATTCAGTAAATACACTCTAATGTAATTATAATGTAACGACGTTATTAACAAAGTTTCTTTGATGACGATGTTATATTGAAGTCGTGGCAGTGCAAAGTGTTTCACAACAGTCGAAGTAATATCTGATAATCAGCATTTCTTCGAAATTCATATAAGAAAAATAAGATTTTTTTTTAAACTTTGAATGTATCGTGTCCAGTGAAATGTATTTGAAACAATTTGTGTCTATTTTTTGCTATGTGATGTATTTTTGTGGAAAATATATACGCAAAAATGCGCAGAGTTGGCGTTTTAAACAGAAGCCGAGTGAGAATTGAAATGTTCCGTTTTATTTTGTATTATTTTTTATTTATTTTACGTTCTGCACTTAGAAATGCAGAATATAAAGAAAAATAATTACACGAATATTAATATTTTTCAGTTTAGTACTAGCTTACTACGAACACAATAATAATCTTTTAAACATATTTTCTAAGAATTATCTATTTTAATATTAACAATTTAATATTTACAATTCAATATTTGAATACAATAAATAATGTTTAATATTTACAATTTCAAATTTTAATATATTGTACTGCATTTGTTGTGTGTGCATAAGCTTAACTCCTTATGTATAAGAATATATATATATTTTTTAGGTCAATATAACATATCAGACCAGTCAATACCAGAAAATAATAAACGAAAACGTTCTAGTAAGTATTTTGCATTTTATTGAAGCTTGAATGTTTCTAACTTCTTTATACATTAATTTCTTTAAATATTTTTCTAAAAAAATATGTTTGTTAGTCTAATTTCACAAAAATGATACAAATGTATAAAATTTTTGCACAATTTTTTAATACTTTTCATAATAATAATATCAAGTGATACGGTAGCGTCGCTAAGTATATAAAAAAAATTCTGATGAGACCTTGTAACTACAGCACTGGCATTGTCGCTTTAATATTACGTATTATACATTTTATCAATTAATGCGACTCGGACACGCCAAGTTTTTGCTACACTATGATCCCGGACATTTTAATTATTTTAAGTCCATTATAAGAAACTTTTATAATTATTTGGGAAGACATAAAATTAAACTTTTGCTACATATTAATATATTTTCAGTAATCACTTGATTAATTAATCTAATATGTGTTTTTGATGAATCCTTAATATATATGTTTTAGAAAAGTTACAATGGACTTAATGTATATATAATATTATCGTTTTGTATTCGTTATTTTACAAGTACTTAGAGTTATTAATGTTATATTTGAACTGTTTATTTAAAAAAGTACTTTTTATTCAGACTGAAACACTTTGTATATCATATCTAATTAAAACTTGACTAATTGGGTAATCTAATATTCATTTTTGAAAAACTTTAATAATTAAAATATATTTTTATTTAGATTGTTTATTAAAATACATTTTTGATTTAAATCTGTAATATACGATACTTTTTTTATATACTTGGCGTAATTTTTTTCTTTTTTTTTACAAATAAGATTTTTTTAAGGTTAAGTGTTTAATGTTCAGTTTAAGGCCATTCTTTAAACTTTTTGGGACTTTAGTATATATGCTTACACATTATTACATATATAAATGTGCATTTTTTAAATAGTATTTTCTTGCAGCATCCCCTTATGGAAAGACAAAAAGAATGCGATGGAGCGAAAAGGAGAGAAATGCTGTGTTAGAAGCATTCAAAGAACATATGAAAAACAATACTTTACCATCTTTAAGAGAGATTCAAGATGTTAAAAAACGATATAAAGTTTTATTACAACGCACATCGCCACAGATAAAAACGTGGATACATAACAGGCAAAAAAAATTAAAGATAAATTGCTATATTTTTAAAAATTTCTCTTTATGTTTTTTACCAAAAAGTTTAGTAATTAGTTGCTAAATTGCTGCACAATATACTAATAATTCTACAATTTAATTCTCTGGCTAATTGGACGAATAGTAAAATTTAAATTTATTATTGAGATTTTAACTCGTGTCCAATATGGCCGCCTCAATCAGGATTTTCCACGTCTATGTTCACACTACACACTCAAATATGAGTGTGTAGTGTGAACACAGACGTGGAATATTTTTATTGAGGCCATAGTTAAAATCCCAATAAAATTTGTTTGAGTTAAGGACAAAGTATGGAATTTTTATTAAATGATAAGATTTGATTGAATTAAAAGTGAAATATGAAATTTCCATTTCATAGAAATTCTTAAGAAGAATTTTCAGGTTAGGTCTTACTCTTAATTCAAATTTTTTATAGTTAATTCGAATTTTTATTGTATCTAAATACTAACGCATCACAAAAAGGATTAAATGCAAGTTTATTAGCCACAACTAATATAATTATGTAATAAAAGTAAAACTAATATCATTGCTTAATTTACTATATAACTAGTAATACATTATTGTAAGAAAAATTATGCATTTGAATATTTTTACTTTTCAGGAAGTTCATTAATTCAGGAAGCTCTTGTCCTTGGTTTATGCGCTTCTATGCTTGGTTTATGTGCTTCTGAAGGTTAATTTTATTTCATTTTTGGAGAATGATACCTAGTTGCCATTTCGAAGAGATATATCTGCTTTTACATTGCAACATGATTTGCTTGATTATGCATGGCATATGCAGTTTACAATTATACTTATAAGCTTGTCTATGTGGACTACTCGATCTATAAAAACATACTAAAACATTGTGTTTTATACACGTAATTGTATTACATGCTTCTGAAGGTTAATTTTGTTTCATTTTTGGAGAATGATACCTAGCTGCCATTTCGAAGAGATACATATCTGCTTTTACATTGCAACATGATTTTTTTGATTATGCGTAGCATATACAGTTTACAATTATACTCATCAGCTTGTCTATATGGACTCCTCGATCTATAGAAATATACTAAAAACATTGTGTTTTATACACGTAATTATATCTTGAATTTTCTATTATCGTTTACGGTTAATTTTTTGTATCAACTGCATGTGAACAAAAACGTAAATAACAAACACAGAGGATAGTCTATGTTCTTAAAAATTATAAATAAATATGCAACATTATTAAATTAAGTTGTTTTTCAATTTTAATTTCCCTAAAACAAATTAAAAAAATGCATGTTACAACCTAATATATATTACATATTATAATATTTTAAGTATTATGTTATAAATACATATCTTATACATACATTGAAATATAGCAGTTTGTATTGCATTGATCCAATAATATATAATTTAATAATAAAATTATATTAAACAATAATAAGTTAAAAGTGGACCAATATGTCAAATAAATACAAGAAATGAGAAGTGTCTTTTAAAATTATATAATTAGCGAAATACCAAAAGACAGGATTCTTATAATTTATTGAATATTTTATTATTAAAAATCAAAAGTATTTACATACAATTTATTTTATGAACATACACTATAAACATATTTCAAGTAAATTAATCGCGGAAAGACGTTTTGGAATCTAACTTGAGTTTAATATATTGTTTTATTGATCTAATATACAAAATGAAACTCAAATATAATATACATCATGATAATATTTTCAGCCCATTAATGTAAATTTTATTTTTATAATTTTCATAATTATTTATTAACGAACCGCGACGATTCCTTTTATCTTGGATGCTTTCCAGTTACGACACAAATCGACACTGTGTAACACAGTGTATCACCCGGTGCTTTCCAGCTATGACACAAGTTAACACAACGTTGCTGTATAGCTAGTTTTGTGTCGCTCATAAATACTAGATTTTTACATTTTATATCATTGGAGCGGAAGCCGTTTTTCCTTGCCAACATTCTTAACCTCAGTTTTTGCGCGACTTTGAAAGCAATGTCAAATAATCGATATATTAATATATTAATATACAAAATAATATTTATGTACGTAAGAAACATGTTAATCTAATATAAAGTGTGAAAGCAGCTTTATTCTGAAGTAGCCTTAAATGTCAGCATAGATTAAAAACTGTTGCTACATACCATATAAAAAGCCATTTTTTCTAAATTATAAATTAATGAATTGCAACAGAATGAAATACTAGTTTTTACATTTTTTTCCATTTAAAAAGGAATATAAAATATTTCATATAAAAGATAGTAAGCTATATTTGTGATATAGATTTATGCATAAAGTATTCGTACTACTTTATTGCTTGTTCTCCTAAAACAATGTTTACTAAATGTACTATTCTTTTTAATGCCATTTATTAGTAAATTCAAAAACAAGAAAATGACAAGATTTATTAAGCATATCATACTCGGTAAATTTTTTTATTTTAGAGGGCAATTTATTGTAAGAGCAGAACAGTACAAATAATATAAAATTATGAAATATTTTGACTAACAAATTTAAGTTTATGCTTAAATCGTGAAATATTCACTATTCAATATTTACTGTGCTCTGTCTTGTTGCTAAAATGCAAAAGGATGGTATTACTACATACAATTCTCATAAAATATTTTATAATGAGATATCAACATCTATCACTTGTTGAGGATAAATGATGTTCCGGAATGCGAAAAGTCAATGAATATTGAGTGCCTTGTAAATCAAAATTTCTTCTAATATAGTCATGTTAAATACATCTAGCTTCGACAGAAGCAGTGTTCCAACTACAAGTCGACATTGTGTAACACAGTGTATGACTGTGTTCCGTAGCTGGAAAGCATCCTTTGACATATATCAAGGTCATAACCTTCAGAATGGAGACCAAAATAATGGCCTCTACAATAAGCTAAAGGTCCTTGCACAATAGAGAAATATAAGATATTAGGAACAGTTATTAAAATTTTCGTATTAGTTTTCTCAATGAATATTAAATGTAACGTACAATGGATACTAATAAAACGTAAGATATATATGTGCTATACAAGATAACTTATTATTTATCTGTAGTATTCATTGAGAAAACTGATATGAAAATTTTAATATCTGTTCCTAATGGCCTTTCTACAATAAGCTATTAGTTGATATCATAGTCATAAGCTATAAGAATTGTCCAATCACAGTCGAATATGAAGAGAATATTCGACTGTGTTTGGTCAATTCTTACAACTAATGACTGTGATACCAACTAATAGCTTATTGTAGAAAGGCCATAATATCTTATATTTCTCTATTGTACAAGGACCTTATTAGTTGATATCATAATCATAAGCTATAAGAATTGACCAATCACAGTCGAATATTCTCTTCATATTCGTTTGTAATTGGTCAATTCTTATAGCTTGTGACTTGTGATACCAACTAATAGCTTATTGTAGAAAGCTCATTATGGTTACGGTTATGGAAGGTGTATGCTATAGCATTAACCGCCTTATTGAAAAAAATCACATGACAAAATCATATAACGATTCACGTAATTAGACATACATAAACACGTAATGAAATGTTACAAATCAGTACTTGATTTTTGAAAATAACGTAATATTAAGAAATCACATGATTCGAGTGAGCGCTCGCTATTATTGGTGCATACTTCTAGATTATCCAATCAGACCTTTAGATTGAAAAAAATATATCATCTGTTGAGCCCGCTGAATGTCCCCATTAACAATTAGTCATAAGCGTACACCGTAAGAATTGACCAATCACAGACCCGTATTTGCATCTTAACTTAACCTCCGATTAACTTAATCGACGGATTTTTCTATTGGAATTGGCAAAACGTATTTGTCGTTAAGTAGAATTGACTAGAAATAACCTATCACGATTGACGCTTTACCGGTCGATTAGGCTAATCGGAGGTGCGAAACTCTAATAGTATTTTCGATTTGTAAAGCCTTGTGTATACGATGCTAGAAATCGGTCCGAGAACTCGGACAGATAGAGAATTGATCAATCGCATTAATCCATTGGCCGAATTGTTCAAATGCGATTGGAAAATTCTCTCTCTGTCCGAGATCTCGGACCGATTTCTAGCACCGTGTACATAATGGCCTTTCTACAATAAGCCCTAAGTCATAAAATCGTAAGAAATTGACCAATCACAAACAAGATTACAAGAGAATAATCGACTGTGATTGGTCATTTTCTTATGACTTATGACTTAGGGCTTATTGTAGAAATACCATTAAGCTTTACTCGACCGGACTCCGAGTCGATGTTCTGTTCCTTTTAGTTACAAAAGAAAAGATAAATTGTGCAAAAAATGCAGCTAAAAAGAACAGACCATTAACTCAGAGTCGGGTCGAGTTAACAAATCAAACACGCCATAAATCTAATTTCTGTCGATGAGATTCATCAGTAATGTTTTCATATTGGTCGCGTTCAGCAAACTGAACTGTTAAGTGAGCGCTCACTCTCATTAGTGTATTCTTCTAGAGCTTGATAGTCTGATTGGATGATCTAGAAGAATACTTTAACATATTGAGTTTGCTGAACACGGCCATTGTTATACTCAGTAGTGTTGATCCGTTTGCGAGCGTGTCGAGACGTATTTCGTCCGGTATATAATTTTTTGAAAGTGGTTGATCTAATCAGCCGTAATAATTTGGATTTGTGTTTACCTCTTAAATTCTTTTTGATAACGATATTGCATTTCGAGGAATGGTCGTAATGCCCTCGACCTTATAAAGAAGGCGGGTACCATTAAATGTTTGAAATCTGTTATACTCAGTATAATACAATGTTGTACATAACCATCATATGCGGTACCCAAAAGTGTCACTTTGATATCGAAGATCACCTTTAGCAGAAAAAATATTTTTGTATTCATATGAATTTTATCTATTATATGATATAACTCCCCATTATATGGTAAGTGTACTTGATACGGCCTATGTACCCAATATAGTCTAATTGTTTCTAAGTAATTAAAGTGATAAATAATTAAACAAATAATGCTTGTCTGTCATATAGGCTGTCAATGTGATTTGCTTGCGGCAGTTGATTGCTCAGTTTGTGTATTTTCTATTGAAAAAAGTCACGTGACAAAATCACATCACAACATCATGTAAGGAGTCATGAAATTAATGATACGTAATGAAATGTTATTTAAAGAATAAGTGATTTTGTTTAGAAACAATTTAGCTAATTACAATTAATTATTCTTTCTCCATTTGTAATATTTCTCATTATTAGTATATTAAATATTTATTCTGAGATTTTTAAATTGTCATATATTTTTCTTAGCTGAATTTTGTTAAATACATACAATTTTTAATTCCTTTCCTTTTTTATTTAGATTTAACTTCAATATGTTTTGACCGATGCACTCATACATCGAAGGAAAGAGAAGACAGTCACATGGGAAAATATGAAATAAATCTACAGTGTATCTGATACAGAATGAGTATTTTCCAGCAAGAGACACAAAGAGACATACATTTAATGAGAAACAGAGACAGAATAATTCTTTTATCGCGTTGCGTTACATGCTGGAAACTCCTAATATATATCTAATTATCCACAAAGAGTACTCGCACTTTTCAATGAGTACAAACGTATTTATTCAACTGACATGACTATGGATCAATATATCTTTGATTAGTATATTTTTGAATCTCACAGTGGCTGTTTATAATGTCCCTTGTGTATTTTATCCGTGTGACCCAAGAAATTTAGCAAGATTAGATACGTCGGTTTCACTTAGATTTAATTGAATACAATGAATGTTTGCTCAATTTCGTCGTCTATTGAATATATATACTGCAGTTAACGTCGTTTCTACTAAAGGAAGTCAAATGAAAGACTTTCAGTGCAGTAAAATAAATTTATTCCTTTTTTCCTTCAAATGTTTATATAAAGTCTTAATATCATCCGATGACGGAAGTTGTACATTTCGTGCCTGCAAGGGTTTGATTTTAGAGATCACGTTTTGTTCTTAGTAATCTTAAATTCATGACTATTAAATTTTGCGTCAGTGATCATTAATATATCGTAAATAGTGTTTTGACAGTTAGCCGATGTAATCTCAGTTTTGATCAGTGAAGTCTCTGTAATATATTAGATAAGTTGTAGTTTTGAAAAATCAAAATTGCTCAAAGTATATTTCCTGATTGATAAATAATAGCAGCTTTTCTTTTTTAAAACGACAACTTATCTGAAGTATTAAAGGTTTCGATCCGCTTTCTTTCAATTAAACTTTGGAATATTTCAGAAATTTCACTGATCAAAACTGAGGTTATATCGGCCAATTGTCAAAACACTACTTAAACTATGATACATTCATGAAGTAAGAGAACAAAATGTAGTCCTTCAAATCAAACTTCAGATATACCTAGCACGAGCTCTATCTTTTTAAGACTTTTGTGAGCTGATTGCGTTCCTGCAACGGTTGTATGTGCGCTTGTTCCTTTACTATTAACGTATCACTAATAATTTTAGAAGATTTTTAACTTGTTTTTTCTTTTCTGTCTCCTCGTGTTTTATACATCCGTGAATAGAATGTTTCCAATTTGCTTTATTATAGTTGACAAATTAGCTGCTACTGCTGGAACTTTATACATTTTTCCAATCTCATTATATCTTGCAATAAACACACACAATATTTATGGCAGACACGCAATCATCATAGATCCTGCGATGATAGAGCGACTGAAAGTCATGTATATTATTGTTAATTTCTCTTAATGTTAATAGTAAACGCCCAAGAAGCAATCTAGCACGTATCATGTCATGTTGATGATCCACCTTATATTTGACACATAATTTATTTCCATAAAAGATTAATAACTCATCATATCTTATTGCTCATGTTACTTCATCTTCTCGTGATATCGGGAAAACTGTATTCCTTAACGTATCACTCGCTAATTTGTGTATTCTACAGATAATTTTTCTTCTCATAATTCAGTATTCCTTTATGCTTTTTGAAATCTTGATGAAGACATTTTCGAGCGTGATTGTGTAGTATATTTTTATGAAGAAAGAGTTAACATTTTATGCATGCAGTAAAATCTTTCGCAGTTTTATTCGATTTTTCATTAAGATGTCTACAAACTATAAGTTGCCTTTTATTAACTTCTGCGTTTGTGTTATACTTAAAGTTACCATTTTTTTCTTATAATATCTATTATTTACTGCCTTTCTCGGCTTTTTTGAGCAAAACAATAAATTTCTTTACTTCTGGTTCATCATGATGCATCGTTTCTAAGTGCCAAGTTGTGATTGCAACTTTATACAGAACATGCAGCAATATTTTTTATATTTAATGTTCGACTTTTCAACATACATATTGTCATCATTACATTCAATAGGATTTATTTGTGACATTTTTTGCAAGCAGTAAGATCTTTATTAACGTCCGCGTTTGTGTTATATTCAAAATTACCATCTTTTTCTTATAATATCTATTACTTTCTTCCTTTATTGTATCATTTTATATAATATGTCTCATATTAAATGTATTATTCCATATATTATGTTTCTGTAAAATTATTAAATAAATATGCCTTTATACATGACATGTTTGTTTTTTCAATCTAAGATCATCATACAAACATAACACAGAAGCAACGAAAGTAAATAATTTTGTGTTGAAACAAATTTGTTTTGTTTCTCAGGTTAAAATTAATTTTTATGCTTTTGACGATAATTATTTAGTCCAAAAAAATGTATGCTATGTTTCTCACTAAAGTTATTTAATTGACAGAATTTTATGTTTATTCTTTCATACTGCTCAAAAGATTCTTTTTAAAAATGTCCCTGCTTATATCATTGGTTCATTACGAAAGGTTGCAACAATTGAACTTCGCACAGCAGGTGTCCGATTGTTGTGAGAAATAAATCTATTTACAAAGTATATGTTTATTGTAATCCGGATTTTATCAATAGCGTCGTTATTAGAATTTTGTAAGCTATATCATTAACTCTTTATAATTTGACTTGTTTTTACTGCTCTTCTTAAATAAAAATACAACCCTTGTTTATATGTATGCGAAATATAAAAACAAAAAATTAAATAAAAATAAAAACACGCTTATACTCTCATCAAATCTTTTAACGAATTATATTCTGAATATAATTAACTCTCAGCAAACGACAAATGATTGGATTGGATAAATCTATATGAAACAAATCCATGAAAAAAGAATTTTTTTAAAACTGAATACATTGAATCCGTTTTCTATACATCTAGTGGCTATAGTTTTCACACAAATACATTCTCGCGTTTCCGCAAGGAAAATAACGATGGCACTTCTCATTAATAAGAACAATTTTTCTTTTTACTATTTTATTATTATACACCAAGGCGGGATTAAACACCTTTTTAATGTCCAAAGCATAGAGACATCACGCAATAACA
Organism: Solenopsis invicta; assembly: GCF_016802725.1. Lineage (NCBI taxonomy): Eukaryota > Metazoa > Arthropoda > Insecta > Hymenoptera > Formicidae > Solenopsis > Solenopsis invicta. Next base: position 5,661,785 of record NC_052666.1, read on the forward strand.
ATACAAACATCGCTACATTGCAGCGACTTATGTTAACAGGGTCCGATCTTAAAATATATTGTGCCAAACAACGAACGATACTTATACCGCGGCAAAAACCAATGGACACGAGAGTAACAATATTGTTTTACAGCTTTATATGACTTACAAAAACCCCATATGTAAACCCGACTTGTTCGCCAAACATACTTCCTTTTCGGTTTATTTTCGGTTGGATTATTGCATTGTATTGTATATTAAGAGACGCGGTAGCGTCTCGCATTAAGTATATATATTTTTTAAAATTTTTTTTTTAACCAAGTATATATATTAAAAAGACGCTACCGTGTATCATTTACAGGAAGGAACTCAGTTTTTTACAAATAAATGGTTGTCCTTTTTAAACAAATTAATGTTAATAAAAAATGAATGTAGGGGGGGTAATTGTCGATTTTTCCGAACACAATGACACAAGAATGATGCCCGTACGTGCATTTGATTCTGAGATATGAATTATGTATGTATTTTTTAGCCAGATTTATGTCATTCAGATACGTCGTCGTCGTCGTCGTCGTCGTCGTCGTCGTCGTCGTCGTCTTCCTCTTCGCAAAATTTCAGAATTGTCCCCTTTGGCGGTAATTTTGAAATGCTATATGAATATATATAAAAAATATTTCAAAAACTTGGTCTCTCTGTTTCTCACTCTCTCCTTCGCTTGCTCTAGTTCTTCGTCTCTCTCTCTCTCTCTCTCTCTCTCTCTCTCTCGTTCGCTCTTGCTCTCTCTCGCTCTCCTCCATTCTCTCGCTCTGTACCTCTGCTTCTTCTTTGCTCTCTACCGCCCTCCTACGCTCTTTCTCTCGCTCTCCCATGTTTTCTTTCGCTGTCTATCGTTCTTCCTTGCTCTCTCTCGCTATCTTCCGCTCTCTCTCGCTCTCCTTCGTTCGTTTTTACCATTCTTTCTCTCATTCTCTACCGCTCTCCTTCGCCCTGTACCGCTCTCTCTCGCTCTCTACTGCTCTCCCTCACTTTCTCCCGTTCGGCCTTGCTTTCTTTCACTTTCCCCAGCTCTCTCTCGTTTTCTACCACTTTCCTTCGCCCTCCCTCGCTCTCCTTCGCCCTCCCTCGCTCACCATCACTCTCTCTCCCTCTCTATCGCTTTCCTACAATCTCCTACGCTTTCTACCGCTTTTCCTCGCTCTCTACCGCTCTCCTTCGCCCTCTACCGCTCTCTCTCGCCTTCTACTGCTCTCCCTCGCTTTCTACCGTTCGCTTTTGCTTTCTTTCGCCTTCCCCCGCTCTCTCTCGTTTTCTACCACTCTCCTTCGCCCTCCCTCGCTCTCTTCCACTCTTCCTCTCTCTCTATCGCTTTCCTACGATCTCCTACGCTTTCTACCGCTCTTCCTCACTCTCTACCGCTCTCCTTCGCCCTCTACCGCTGTCTTTCGCCCTCTACTGCTCTCCCTCGCTTTCTACCGTTCGCTCTTGCTTTCTTTCGCTCTCCCCCGCTCTCTCTCATTCTCTACCGCTCTCCTTCGCCCTCCCCCGCTCTCCTTCACTGTCCCTCCCTCTCTATCGCTTTCCTACGCTCTCTACCGCTCTCCTTCGCCCTCTATCGCTCTCTCTCGCCCACTACTGCTCTCCCTCGCTTTCTACCGTTCGCCCTTGCTTTCTTTCGCTTTCCCCCGCTCTTGCTCGCTCTCTACCGCTCTCCTTCGCCCTCTACCGCTCTCTCTCGCCCTCTACCGCTCTCTCTCGCCCTCTACTGCTCTCCCTCGCTTTCTACCGTTCGCCCTTGCTTTCTTTTGCTCTCCCCCGCTCTCTCTTGTTCTCTACCGCTCTCCTTCGCCCACCTTCGCTCTCCTTTACTCTCCCTCCCTCTCTATCGCTTTCCTACGCTCTCTACCGCTCTTCTTCGCTCTTTCTTGTTCTTTATCGCTCTCTGCTCTTCCCCGCCCTCCCTTGCTCTCTATCACTCTCTCCCACTTTCTCTCTCGCCGTCTACCGCTCTCCTTCGCTCTCCCTCGCTCTCTACCGCACTCTTTCGCTATTTCTTTCTCTTTGTGTCCAGATAATTACTTTTGCCTTTGTTTACAAAACATATACATTTTCTTTTGTGTTTATATAACCTTACTATGTCTAAGATATATTATTACTGTAACAAAATACTTAGCATAAATTCGTGAAATTTGCTTAAAAAAAGACATTAAAAATGAAAAAAAGCACCGTAGATTTTTGCATACTTAACGGTTAAATATGCTGCTGCTAGAGATTTTGCCCATCTTTGATTTTATCTGTCACATAATTTGCTGCTCATTGGTACGGGAGTGTCCCGTTAGACCACGTTGCGATTGATCACAGTCATTTAGAGCGACCGGTGCCTAGAGTTTTTCCACTGTTTAACACTGTAAGTGGCTGGTGGTCAATCGCAACGTGGTCAAAAGACTCCCACCCCATCGGTAATAAATATACTTTCAATATTTTTGATTTCACTTCTTTTTGATGGTATTATATTTGATTTCATTCATTGCAGTTTTGGTTTGGTTTTTTATTTAAAAAAATATACTTGGCGCTTTTTTTACATTTTTAATGTCTTTTTTAGGCAGATTTCACGAATTTTTGCAAAGAATTTTGTTACCTCAATAATATATTGCAAAAAAATATACTTAACGCTTTTTTTTTACATTTTTAATGTTTTTTTAGGTGGATTAAAGTTACGTTCCAAAACATTAGCTCTGAGGAAAATTTTACTAAATATAATACAGTATACGTCACATGCACTATATATTTCAAGTAAAATTTTTCTCCGAGGAAAACCTAACCTGAGCATAATACTAAAAAAAAATGGCCAAACCACAATTACGGATTCAAACGAATTGGTTGCATGTTCATTGCATTGTACATTGGGTGTGATATCAAAACCAAATTTCCAATCCACAATTACGGATTTAAACGGATTGGTGGCACGTTTTATTTCTTGAATGAGATGCAGAAAGCAAATAGCCAATCCGTACTTATTGATTCAAACGGATCACGAATAAAAAATGGAAAAATAAAAAATCGAAAAACTTGATTCGATATCGTTTAAAAAAACAATTTTTAATATTTTCCAATTATTTTTCACCTTCTGGGCTGTTTCATACGTTTAGGATCATTTTGTCTAATGAAAGAATTTATTTTTAAAGAAATTTTCCAATGAATGCAATAATTTCTTGTGTTTATCCGCACAGCACGTAACAGAAATATTACTGCAATATCTCAATAATATTACTGAAATATTGCAGTAATATTACTGCGATAAATTTTCGCGGACCTCCCTCGCTACGGCCCTGCAAATAATATATTTTTGTACTGTCGTCAAAGTAATCGATCTATCAGTTAATTGTTTATACATAAGTATTAATAAGTTATATTTCAAAAATGTTGATAATGTATACATCAGATAGTCAGGCCCTGCAAGTAATATATTTTTGTACTGTCGTCAAAGTAATCGATCTATCGGTTAATTGTTTATACATAAGTATTAATAAGTTACATTTAAAAAATATTGATAATGTATGCATCAGATAGTCAATGTACTCCGATGTATGCAATAATATTTTTGTGTCGTCAAAGTAATCGATTAACAAATATATATATAACGGGATGTCACGTCACAATATATATATTGTATATATATATATATATAACGGGATGTCACGTCACAATATATATATTGTATATATATATATATATATATTGTGACGTGACATCCCGTTTGGCTGTCCGTCACAGGGATCGTAAGATCCGAGCGAGGAGCGCACGCTGCGGCTCTGCGTCCTCTCGGCTCGGAGACGGACGTGTCGGCGAGTGCGCTTACAATTTCGCGTCTTTGTTTTGTGTGCGTGTGTCCGTCCGTTAATTTTAGCGACGTTTTGCGGATCGGCGGCTAGCGGATATTCATTTTTGTATCGACGAAATCTCACCCGGCGAGCAGACTACAAGAAGGAAGACCTACCGCCACTTGAGACCTTCCGGACCGTGCGCAGGATCGCAGTAGCGCGCACGACAGGTGATCTCTCTTCATTTAATTACATTATCTCTTACCGTCGCACCTGTACGCAACAGTAAGGCCGCTGAATATTGCAGGACGCAAAGAGGGAAGGGAAGGTCCGGCGTAGGGGATGTCGACACTCCACGCAGATCATCGCGTAGGAGACTCCGAACGAGGAGCTGCGAGAGAAAGTTCCTGACGTGGTCCCGAGCGCGGGGGCACCGGACGTCGAAGAGTCCGTAGGGATAGCCGTCCGGCCTCGGGAAAACCACGGGAAAAGTCGCGAGTTGCCCGAAGACACCGACCTACCTCGAATTGCGCGCCGCGGCGCGACAGCCTGATTAAAGGGTCGCGAGGACCGCGTTATAAGACGGAACCAATAGCGCGGCGCGACGAACCCCCGTGCGTGGGGCGAGAGATCCTGCGTGCCGCCTGCCGAATTTTCTCGCGCTATCGATCACTTCGCTGTGGATCGTCGCCGGGATCTGACACTCAGCCGAGACGACAGGAGCCGCCGACGCTCAGGGACGAGCCGTACCCCTATTCACGGACGAACGTAGAGGAGCAGCCAGCGTCGTGGTGAGATGAACGAGACTTGTGTGAAGCCACCGATTTCGCCGGTCGGATGAGTCGCGCGTGCGATAGTTGCATTAAGAGTTAACGTTCGCTGTAGAATCCTCCGCCGGAAGGGGAACACGCCTGTGATCGCGTGTTGTCCGCGTGCTCGGCCGCCGTACGCCTCATCCGACCAAGTCGCGTCTTAATCTTCTTCGGGTCCGTTTATTGAGAGCGTCGCCGACACAACAGCCAAGTCACGTTAATTGTGTCGTATTCTTGTGTGTCGTATGTAGTAGCGTTTGTATGTGCTTCTGTGTGGCGATCGCGTATTTTCAATCGCGTGTCTCGTACCAAATCGCCATATAATTTCGCGTGAAATGAGAGTGCGTGTGTAGAGTTGTGAGTGTGCCCGGCGTGTTCTGTCCGCCGCTGATTGGAATAGAATTTCGACTCTCTCCGTTCGGTGAGCTCGTACCGACGACCGCGTGGAATTTTCCGATCGCGCCTGGACCGCGAGACATTGTTGCGGGACTCAGTGAGTCGATGTCAGATATTGGCCGAAATATATTGTTAATTTTTCTGTCACATTGGTGTGTTCTATTTAAGCTCCCTCGCTCTCTACTCACGTCCCGCCCGTAGCAAACCACCTCCTCTGCCAATTCTGTGGCTAAGCTATCGGTTCAGTGAGCCCGTTATTGCCGTGACAAAGTTGAGTATTTTCGCGTTCCATCATACCGGAATGTGGAGATCGGTAACATCGTAAAATAAGAGTGGCACGCTCGCTCATGCCTGGCGCCCAATCATACCGTCTAATTTCGCGCACTTGATGTGAGCGACTTTGCGAACACCGTTGCTACCTAACTAGCGTCACGAGCAATTAACGTAGTTGCACCACGCTCGTGAGTGCGGTCGCAATATATATATATATATATATATATATATATATATATATATATATATAAATCTTTTACGTAATGCTATTATATCAAATGTTGTATCACAAATTTTGTACGAATCCCATGCTCAAATGCTAGGTAGAATTTAGTGGAAGAATAAAGCATAAGAGACAGTTACGTCTCTTTATAACTTTATTTTAAAATATGTTATATTCACTGAACTATAAATATATTGGAATGGGCACTGGTCGCCACAAAACGTAACGAGAGAAAACCATTTCGAGGGGATTTTTTTATCAGTACAGTCACGTTAGAAAATATTATAGTACCGGCACATGGGATAGCTGTCAACGTGAAAACGAGGAAAAGATTTAACTTTTGAGTAGGAATGTAACGTGAATGCTGACGTACGTGCAGAGAACGAAACAGGAGAATCCCTTCGCATCATACTATCTCTAACAGTTGGGCTGAAAAGTTCATATCGTTTTTAAGAGAGGGCGCCACTAAAATTTTTTCCATATAATTCGTAGTTAGTACCAAACGAGTTAGTTAGTACCTTCAAATGAGACGTATATAAATTTGACAGCAATCGGACTATTGGTTTGTGAGTGCATTTTGAGTGAAGCAACTTTTGTTATTTAGAAAAATATGGATAAAAAGGAATTTTGTGTGTTAATGAAACACTGTTTTTTAATGGGAAAAAATAATGCTGGAGCAAAAACTTGGCTTGACAAGTGTTATACAGACTCTACACCAGCCGAAGTAATAATTTGTAAGTGGTTTGCTAAATTCCGTACAGGAGCACCGAAAACAATGAGCGCAGTGGACGTCCAAAAGAGGCTGTTACGGACAAAAACATTAAAAAAATCCGCAAAATAATTTTGAACGACCGAAAAGTGAAGTTGATCGAGATAGCTGACAGTCTAAAGATATCAAAGAAAGGTGTTGGACATATCGTACATGAATATTTGGGCATGCAAAAGCTCTGTGCAAAGTGGATGCCGCGTGAGCTCACAATCGATCAAAAACAACAACATGTTGATGATGCAGAGCAGTGTTTGGAGCTGTTCAACCGTAATAAAGCCAAATTTTTGCGTCGATATGTGACAATGGATGAAACATGGATCCATCACTACACTCCAGAGTCCAATCGGCAGTCAGCTGAGTGGACTGCACGCGACAAACCTAATCCAAAGCGTGGAAAAACGCAACAGTCGGCTGGCAAGGTTATGACGTCTGTATTTTGGGATGCACATGGAATAATATTCATCAACTAGCTCAAAAAAGGAAAAACAATCAACAGCAATTATTATATAGCGTTGTTAAAGCGTTTGAAGGATGAAATCGCAAAAAACGGCCTCATATGGCAAAGAAAAACGTGCTGTTTTACCAAAACAATGCACCATCACAAATCAATGAAAACGATGGTAAAATTAGATGAATTGGGCTACGAATTGTTTCCCCATCCACCGTATTCTCCAGATTTGGTCCCCACCAACTATTTCCTGTTCGCAGACCTGAAGAGAATGCTAGCTGGAAAGAAATTTAGCACCAATGAAGAAATAATCGCCGAAACAGAAACCTATTTTGAGGAAAAACCGAAATCATATTACAAAATCATATTACAATGGTATCGAAAAGTTGAAAGACCGCTATAATCGCCCCTGAAAGCAACTATGTTGAATAATAAAATTGAATTTTGCTAAAAAAACGTTTTTTTCTTCAAAACGATACGAACTTTTCAACACAACTGTTATCACGTTTTCCTCTTACGGATGTAACATGGCAGTGCCCATTCCAGTATAACCATAATTTGTAACAAACCGCCTTTCCGCTCCCCCCTCGGACCGTCCACCGTTCCGGGCTGTCCGGCCGAACAACCGCCGGACAGCGAAAACACGGCGCGTAGCGCCAATAAGAAACGTAAACACCGGCGTAGCGCGCGTTGACGCATCCGCACGTGAGATCTCCGCGCGCACGCGCTCGACCGGAGTGGCGACCGCTGGACCGATCTCGAGCGGCGGGGAGACCCCCACCGATTCCGTACCGTTCCGTACCTCCGCACCATCCCTGCCCTCGAGATTCGGGTATATAAGCGCCGCCGCTCCGAAAGTCGAGGCTCTCTTCTTCTCCGTCCGAACTCCCGTCCGCAGAAGAAAGCCTTCCGAGTGCTCACAAGGAGTTAAGCGCCTTAGCTTCCGTCAAGTGATCTTGACAAGAGCCATCCGCCTTCCTCGACCGCCGGTTCACGGGCTCAAGTCCATCTTGGGCTCCACCAGGAGATCCTGATAGTCGGCACTTCCCGATCCGCCGTCCCGCTTGGGTATCGACTCACGACCTGGGGTGTGGAGTTCCGCGCCTCTACTAAGAGCTCTTGGCGTGAGTCGATCACCATCGCCGAACATCGCGGTATTAACCGCCTCGCGCCGGAATCGAGACTGCAGTACAGCTGTACCGCGCGCGCGTCGTCTACGGCCGTGGCCGCGGCCTTCAGCAAGGCCACGGTACCCGCGCGTCAACAAAGGATTCCGAGTTCCGAGAAATCTCGGCTCGGAAATCCCACGAAGCACTTGTAAATAGATCCGTGTATAATACCGCGTTAAGAAACTCGCGTGTAAATACCGCTCGTTCCGATTTCCGTCTGTCCATCCGCGCGTAATCTTTTAGTTTTGTTACGTCCGTCCGAGCGTCACCGCCATCCGTCCGTCCGCGCGTCGTGGCTAGAATGCCACGCTACTCCAGTGTACGCTACATTTACACGAAATAAATTCGTTGCTTTCATACCATTTAACAAACTGAAAGTCTAGTTCTCTTGGCGACCTCAATCCGCGTCCTAGTCCGCCGAATTCACGCCGCCCCGTGCGCGGAAAAAGTCAGGTCGTTACAAGTTCAATAGTTTTATTACTTTTTAATATTATGATTCATTTCTTTACTTTTTAATTACAAATTTTCTTGATATATTCTTATTTTTAGATAGTACTATTAAAAAATGTTCTGAATTAAATATTTCCATTTATTTATCAGCATTAGTTAATTTATTTGCTTATCTTGAATAATGGCAAGATTAAAAGCCTATTTACTATCAAAAAATCAATTTTTCTTAAATTAATATTGAAACAACACGCTTGTCGGAACGAGCCCATCACTACCGCCTAAGGCCCTACTTCTCGCGGCGCGTGGTACTTGGGGTGGGAAAAACGCCAATAAGATTCTGATTCGGATTCTGGATATTACAGGTCTCCCAACCAAATTTGAGTAGTTAACTTTAATGATTAATATCTCATTTCGTGAGACAAAACAATGTTTTCCTGCAAAATTTTTACGTTTTGTACGAAAAAAACGTATCGATTTAATCTGAATTTATCAAAATTCCAGGTGAGGCCCTTAAATTGAATAATTATTTTGACATTATATGTCGTAAAGAAAAGGTTAAATACTAATAGAAGATTATTTTGTTTCAGAAATAATGCATTTATTAGTAAAATTTGATAATGGAGAATATGATATTTTATTATCAAAACGAATATAAATAATTCAAGGAAAAGAATGTCTTATTAAGTACCAGAATGGGATAAAATAGTGGCTGTTTAATTGATACCTGTGGTAAGAAAATATTAATATAAAGAAGGAAAATAACATTGTAGCTAATTATATGATTAAGTATCATTACTTTATTTGAAATACAAAAGAAATAAAAAGTACCTTTTTTAGCTGAAACAAATCTTTCTCAATATTTTTATATCAATTATTAAACATAAAGATAAGAAAATCTATACCAGTTTGTTATGAATATTGGTACCAAATCATTTTTGTGTAAAATTTTATAATCTTCAGCCTATACAAACTGCACATCACATATTTCGTCGATCTCTAAACGTAGTTATTACATAAAGCTGGAATACGTGATATCACAAATCAAATCGACAAGCCTCTTAATAGATTGCAATTTAATAGCATCATTGATGCTAAAACGTATCTGTAAGATTCTCCTGCCCGAAGAAACTGTAACAAATTTAAAATAACATATCAACTAGAATCCGAATTTAGACCTCTCAACATTCGGTGCGTAATATTAATTTGACTACCGAGATGGTGATATTATTCGCAATAAAAAATATATTAGAGAACTTTTTTTTTTAAATTTATAATAAGTAGACCTACGGATGGATATAGGTTTTCTTATTTCTATGTTTAGCATTTTCATTAATTCTACTTTCACTTATTGTCAATTATTAAATATATTTTTTAATTTTATAAACTGCATATCGATATAGTCGGATTTTAAAACGCAAACTGAAACTAAAAATATTTTAAATTAAATTGATTATCAAATTTAATAATGATGCTCTCCATCTTAAGAAACTATAAAAAAACATATTTCGAAGAAGTAGCATCATTATTAAATTTGATAGTCGAATTAATGTTAAGTATTATAATATTTATAGTTTCATTTTACAATTGCATTTTAAAATCATATTGGCACACAGTTCATGGAACTAAAGAATATATTTTATAATTGATATGCAAATATTATTAAACGCTAAGATTAGTTTCGAATAAAAAATGTCACTTCTTATATCTTACAGGGATTGACAATACAGCAAATAGTATCGATATTCCACTGTATTGTTCACGATAGCAGAGATTGGTCCAGTGGAAGTATCGATATTCTCCGCTGTATCGCCCATCCCTAATCTCTTGTGTTAGTCGTATATCAGTTTAATATACAACTTAAGAATGTTGTTCATTTATGTAGTTTAGTGTAATAAAAATTTCCTATAAGGGATAACACTACTGTAGAATTTTTGAAAAATCGATTTTTTTTTTATTGCTTTAAAAATACTTTGAACTTTCTAGAATGAAATAAAAAACATCTTATGTCTGTTACAAATTTTTTTTTGTGAAATTTTGCGCTCTTTCTTAGCCGTGTCGGGCTGCTCTAAAACGACTTCCTACGGCGCATTTTTCAGAGGAGAAAAGGTTAATATAGATGCTATTAAGCATCAAGTATTATTAAATTAATTTTAATTTAATAAAAGTGATATTACTAACTCTTATTCAATTATAACTGTTATATGACCAAAAGTAACGACGCGCAGTTTGGTTGAGTCTGAGAAAGTATATAAAATCACACGTATACATAAAGCACTAAGATCCAGCTATGACCGAATAGGCCTTCTTATTTAGATTGTAAAATCAATGAGTAAATTCGAGAAAAACACGAAACGCGTCGTTAGGTCAAACAAGAAAACATACTTGAAAGATAAATAGGCAGCAACAATTCGTTTGGTAGAGTGACAAATCAAAATGTAAATTTTCGGTAAGACAAGGTTTCTCGGTCATACCGAGGTGACTTAGAAACGCTCAAAGAAGAGAATAGATACTCGCCAGTTTATCGCAATACCGTTCAGACGTAATTTTCACCATCTCAGTCCCACAAAAGCTTATCTTTATTTCTAAATAAATAAATATATTCCGAACTTTTAGAATAAAGGTTGGATTTACACATTCTTATGTTCAGTTCTTGTTCAGCTCGAGCGAACCGAATGTTTACAAGCAGTCAGAAATAAGAGTTACTGTGTAAAAAGTAAAATGTCTAAAATAAAGGCTTTTTGCATTTTTTGCTTAAAAAAACAAGAAAAATTAAATATTTTTACGCAAGAGATTTTGAGTAAATGTGCTGCTGTACTAAAAATTTGACGAGAAAATATTTTATGTGGAAAAGATGTGAAATTGCCGAAAGAATTAAATAATTTTCAACAGTACCACTTTTAGTATTATCGACGTTTTACGGCATTGCCACCAAAACACAGATATGGTCAGTTTTCCTCAACAAGTACCGAGCCATCAACATCTACAGCGATAAAGTAAATATATAAAAGTCAGGAGTATTTTTTTATCAAACATACAAAAAAAATTATATAAAAAAACTTGTTTGTTTTTTAAATAGCATGTAAGTTGTTATGAAATAATATTTAATTAATTTTAATTCAATTATAATTTGTCAATTTTTCATGCATTTTGAACGAAATGAAGAACTTTTCTAATCATGTTCTTCATTCCTTACTTTGCAAGTATAAAATAAAAAAAATAATGCCAATTTTTACCACATTTAAGTATAGACTGTTCTAAACTTGTGTACTTTATAATATTTTTCCAACATAACATTTTTCAGTGACAGTATCAGTGGATCGGCGACTGAAGAATGTAGCGAAGATATCATTCAAGAAGTCATTGGAGATGTAGAACAGATTTGTGCGGAAAAGGAAACATCTCAAGTCCTAGAGAAAAAATGTCCAAATGTTTCCGGTGAAGAAACACGCAGTGTTACTGAAAAGGAAGTGAACAATGTTTCACAAGAAAAAACAAGTGAACTATCAGAAAAAGCTGATACAAATAAATCCGTATGTATATTTTGTAATAAGAATCAAAAAAGACACCAAGGTCGTTGGCAAAAATTCACTTATGCGAAGAAAAAACAACTATTAAAAATATTAGAGCAAGTGCAATGCAAAATAATGATACTAATTTAATTCAAAAGATTTAGGACATGTGTTCACAAGATTAATTGCTTTTTTATCACAATCTTTGCAAAAGACAGTACATATACAAATTAGAATTAGAGATTATCGCGCAGCGCGATAAAACAGACTGGCATAAGACTCGAGATATCCACAAAATAGCTTATGAGAAACTGTGCTCTTTTGTTTCCCATAATATAATAAAAAATATTTTTTTTTTCTTTTTCATAAACACAGTTTACAAATTTAGTGTTAACATTTTATAATACGATTTATGAAAAAGTAAAAAAACAGATTTTGTATTTTATATTTAATTGTATTATATTATCGAAATTTTGTTAATTCATAATTACTATATTTATTCATAGACAATGATATAGAGAAAACTTATGCTTCTGATGATGACGAACATGATGATGACCAACATGATGATGACGATGACAATATCTATGACGATTTTGACCAAACTGATTACGAGAGCAGTAGCGAATGCGGATCAAATGCCACTGCTGACGAATAAAACACATTTTTGAATCGTATATGAGTTTATATGTATAAATAATATTATATGTTTGTGACTAATATTATATGTTGTGCCAGCAATAATATCTTAACTTTCTATTAAATAATAAATTGTAATAGCTCTGGTATTTTATTTAATAAAATGTTAAATTTATCATTAAAATGCAAAATGCGACTAAGAGTGCTTTGAATTACATAAGCATCGGCGCTGCACTTTTGAGTGGAAAATATTTTCTACAGTTTACTATCGACAAACCTGAAAATTTTTTCAGCAATACTTTATATAATAATGTATACAAAAATAACAGTCAGCCGAACGACTGTTGGGACTACGACTTTAACTGACGCGATCAAAGATGTAGGGAAGGCCGGGGTAAAATGTTCCTGGGGTACGTTGTTACGGCGCTTATAATTTCAAAATAAAAAGAGATAGCGATATATTCTAAGTATGTCACGCAACAACAACAGATCGCGCCACTGCGGCAGCCATTTTAGTAGCGTTTAACATAACCTAACCTACGTTGCGGTCTGTCTGGCTACGTGTAAAGACTTGCTCGTTCATCAAGTAAGTAAATATTTATCTATCGTAATTTTTTGGTCTATTTCGCTTATTTAAGGCAGTGCCTATTATTTATTGTGTTTATGTAGATGGATATACATTCAGAAATATGATATACTAGTGTTTATTCGTCTATATTAATATGTAGGCAAAAAATTGTATCAAGATGTTACATGTGTCAAATGGGGCTAGTTGTTATCACAATTTGGGGTACGTTGTTACCCCGGAACAATTTGCCCCGTGACATATATGCAGTTGTCTATATCGATTTTCATTTTGTTATAGAATGCGCACATATAAACGAAAAACAGCAATAGGTACTACTTCCATAGAACTCATCCATAGAGCAGCTGAAACTGTTATAAAAGAAGGACAAAAGATAAAAACAGTCGCCAGAGAACTCCAAATATGCCATATAACTCTATCAAGATTTTTTAAAAAATTAAAAACTGGAGAAGCCACAGTAGGATACAAGTCAGTAAAAATAATTTTTGATAAGCAACAAGAAAAAATCATAACAGATTATCTTTTGAAATGCTTTTCGATCCTTTTTAGTCTTCTACCGCAAGAAGTAAGAAAATTAGCTTATGAATGTGCGGTGAAATTTAACATAAAGAATATTCATCCGTCTTGGCATAAAAATGGCATGGCTGGTCCTGATTGGCTAACTGTTTTTTTGAAAAAAAAATCCCAGTCTTTCTATAAGGAAATCCCAGTCTTTCTATAAGAAAATCCCAGTCTTCCCGAATCAACAAGTGCAAACCGAGCTACTTCATTCAATAGGCATAACATTGATGACTTCTTTACTAGGCTCGGTGATATTTTGCTCAAATATAACTTGCCACCAGAATTTGAAGTTTAGACAAAATAGGTGTACAAACGGTTTTAAAACAAAAAAATAATAATAGCTGCAAAAGGCATTAAGTAAGTAGGAGCTGTAGTATCCGTTGAACGTGGCACATTAGTTACCGTTGAAATGGCAGTGGGTGCATCGGACAATACCATTCCACCAATGTTTGTTTTCCCGCGAATCAAATACAAAAACATATTTATCCTATATATTTGCTTCTGGAAAATGAATATCCGCTAAATTTTATATTTAGACATATTACGATTAGGATTAACAAATTATTTTCCACCAAATTTTCACCCCTTTCGGTTGATGATGCTTTTACACAGAATCAGGACGAAGAAGTTTCAAACAAATTTTTTATCATTCCCTACATCCGGAATGTTTCTGAGATAACTGCGTCCTTAATTAACAAGGATGCACTCACGGTAAGTTTTAGATGTTTAGATAAATTGAATAACGTCATCAAAGTACATAAGGACAAAACAAATCATATCTGTAGTAACAATGTTGTCTACAAAATCGAATGTAATAATTGCGATGCCACATATGTGGGCCAGACCATGAGACAATTCAGGACCAGAGTGAGAGAGCACAGGAACAACATTAAACTCGATCCATCGAGACATTCTGTAATTATCGAACATCGAATTAACTTTGATCACAATTTTGACTGGGAAAAAATAAAAATTCTCGACTCAGAACCAAATTTTAGAAAACGGTTAGTTTCAGAAATGATACATATTAAACAGCAAAATAATGGAATTAACTCTCAGAAAGACACAGAACTTTTACATGATACATATTTTCATTTGCTTGACTCGGTCAAAAACAAATAAACGTACAGAATATCAGTCTCATTCTCTGCTCTTCCTCACTCGTGCCTGGTCTGTCACGGCAGCAAAATCGTTAGCCGTTTATATTCGTTTCAAAATGTACATCACAGTAAGTTTCGAATTTTTGTGCGGTAGCGAATCACATTATTTCATTTAAAATTTTATGTTCCTTTATCGCGCAGATAATTCTCGTCAATTATTATCATCAGGTATTACATATTGTTACGAGCCGAGCCGTCCCTGCGAGGCGAGTTCGAGCTGCGGTGTGAAAAAGGCCGTGAAGCGTTCTCCTTGACAACGACCTTGTTTATTAAAAAATGAGCTGTCTGTGATTTTGGAGTTTGGTGTGTGATGATATGGTCGTGTTTGGTGGTTAACAATAAAAGTGATTTTGTGTTTGATAAAGAAGTCTAGTTCTTTTCCGGAGTGCGCGAGTGAACAAGTACTCCCTTTGCTCGTAACAATATGAATTTGTGTCCGTTACGGCGTTTCATCGTGTAATTATGTGACGATCTCGGATCTCAATGTCCTTCTTACATCGCCAATTAATGAAGTGACGGAACTGGTGAATTGTGTACATTATGAAAAGCTTCGTCTGGAGTTGTCATCAACCCTCCATCTATAATAGCACTTGTGAGCTGCGACGGAACAAGCTGCGACGGAACAAACATAGATCTGCAAAATGAGCGTTTGTGACTTGTTTCCTTTGTTTCTTTCTCTTTTTCTTTTATCTTTCCTTGGGAAAAAAATGTAGCGTGTTTATTCTAATTATTTATTTTGGCTGATGAAGACTAAGTATAGCCAAAACGTCCCTTATTATTACAATTTGCATATTAATATATGTTTTTTAATTGACATCCGAATCTTGTAGCTCGTTTCTCTGACCTTTTCTTTATATTTATGTATTATTTGGGTTTTGTCCCCAAAAGTAACTTTTCAGTATACGAGTCCACAAATTATACAGTTAATATATGAAACATCTCAAATTTAAACGTATGTCTAATTAAGAAGTTATACTCATAAATAATTTAAAAAATTATTTTTGAAACTATTTTGACGTAGTTTATTTTAGTTTTGAAGATAGCTAGGCAATAAGAAATAAACTACGTAAAAATAGTTTCAAAAATAATTTTTTAAACTATTTAAGAGTATAACTTCTTAAGTAGACAATTTCTTACAAAAGTATTTATCATAGCAAATTCTTTCATAATTATTGAATTTTTAATTTTTAGGTTAAGTTTATGATGTATATTACATATGTATATATATATATATATATATTTTGTGACGTGGCAGTTTTATCTGCCTCGCCACTTCGTCCTCCGCCTAAGCGTAGCGCCAGGAGGCGCGTATGGCCGGGTCGGGCACTCTGCGAGAGAACGAAATCTCCGGCGGGACTGCGTAGCGTATTATTTTGTTTACTCATTCGCGGCTTATTTCATGTGACCGCGGGCATTTCGACAAACGTCGCCTAAGGACCAGCAGCGGCGAGGGAGACAGACAGCGACAGGGAAAGGAGAGGGCGATCGTCCAGGGCCGGCGCACCGGAAAACGCCGACCGAGAGGAGGACGAGACAAGACGTGGCGACAGATAAGCGCCACGCAAGGGAGGCTCGCGTGTGGCACAGCTGATGGACAGGCTGGGGCGGACGAACGGCCAGGACGAGGGCCGTCGAATGCCGGCTATCCATCGAGGAAGGTAGCGGCGAAGAGTCGTCGCTGGGAAAATTCTGCCGCGGTCGTCCGCGAGTACGACGAGAACGACGGGGATGTCGGATGCCGACGGGGACCGCACGACACCTGCGGAGACCCGACACTGCGCTGCCGTGACGTCACGGCTAGATAAGGGCGGCCGCTGATAGGCCGCGCCGCTAGGCGCAAGGATATCGCGCACCCTGTGGGAGGAGTAGCGCGCATCGAGCGCGATCCTCTCGGCTTTTGCGTGCGACCCGGCGTTCGGCGTACATGTTGCGCTAGAGAGCGAGCGAGTGCGAGATATCGGTCCCAATTATCGTCGGTGGCTATCGGAGAGATCGGCGAGAATGTCCGGCCTGGCGATCACGTCCAGCGGAGGATCTCGAAGGACCCGAGGGACCAGGAGGGGGACCGGAGTCGTCGTCGAGGTGACCCTCTGACAATTGTGTAAAGCCACGAGCTGCCGGTGTCGACCGGCTCGCGCTCTGAGGTGGAGCCATTAGGTTAGTGTGCGAGTGCGTCCGCCGCGTGGCGATTGAACGTACCTTGCTTCTTAGTGTTTGACTGGCTCTCCACCTCAAGCCCGAGACCTCGTCGAGGCTACCCCTGTAGGCTGCCGCGTGTGTTGGAGCCGTCCCGCCGTAGAAGCTCGCGGACGACCGGCTTCCCGGGAAGCCGCAAAGCCTTCACGCACGTGCGTGAGTCGTGTTACGGCCGAGATCATACGGCCGCCCGAGATATCGGTGACTTGGTGTATCGCGCGTGTTCTATTAATTTTGTAGTGCGGTTCCGGCGACTGCGTTGTCGTGAGCGCGAATCTTTTACTGTACGCACTTCCGTCTCGGAATTGCGTTGCTCGCCTTAGCAGAGGCTCTGCGTTCGCGTTCTTGCCGCGCCGGTCAGAGCGCGCGTGATTGGCTGCCGCGCTTCGCGCGGGACCAGTCGTCGTGATCGGCGCGTGTAGCGCAAATTTGGTCTGAGATGAAATAATTCCCGCGTCCGACTTGTTAATTTCTTTTTGGTCAACTCCTTATCTCTTTTTCTTTCTTACGTTAACCACTTTTTTTTTCTCCTTAATTTATTGTATGCTGTCTCTATTATCTGCAATATATGTGATCTCTATCTGTTACATCGGCCTGACTTTATTTAGTTTCTCGCCCACCCGTTGCCTCCCGTAAGAAAGCTGCTTCGTCTCTGTCTCCGCTATCCCTGCCCCTATACCGGTTAGAGAAGCTAGCTGGCCGCGTGCGAGCGACGATCTCGCGTTTCAGCATGACACGTTCTCGTGTGTTGGGAATCCGTGTTTAGAGTGGAAGAGTGAACCCGGAGACGCGACCGGTATCATCGCGTCTGGCGCCCAATCTCGCGATTTGGTGCGAGCGTTTGGTGTTTCTCCGTTCGTTCGTCGCTTCCGCGCGTGTTTCGCGAGTCATTCCGTTGTTTGATCGCGTATTTCGCCGTTGCTCTCCGGCGTCAGGAAAAGTACGTGAAAAAAAAAAAAAAATATATATATATATATATGTGTATGTATGTCCAGGGGCAGTTTCCGGGACAAAAAATAAAATAGAATGAAAATATTTTTAAAGTATCTTTCTTACTGTGATATATATCTCGTTAAATTAAAACAAATGTATTCTTATTTATTCTTCTAAAAAAAATTAAATTTGGTAGTTTCCAGGACATTTTATAAATTTGTAGTTTCCGGGACATTAGTAATTCCAGGACATAGCTCACAATGGCAGATTTCAGGACATTGGTAATTACAGGACATAGTTCAAAATAGCAGATTCCGGGACATTTCTTCATTCATGTGTCATGATAGTTTTGAGGAAATAAATCGCTTGAATAAATAAATATTAAATATATCGAATAGGGGAGGCTGCTCCGATGACCTTGACCTTGACATATGTTGTCAAGGTCATGACCCTGAGTAACGCCCAACAAGTTTTAGCCGTCGCTCGCCCTTCGTTAAAAAGTTATAATCATAAAAGTTTATGAAAATTAGCATTGGCAGTTATTTTCTTCGAGGACGAAGAGTTGGGCCATTGTTGTGATGGGCCAGGATTGTTTACTTCCTGTAAAATAATAAAAATTTTTTTAATGATTTTTTAAAAGACAATAACATAGATGTTCGCATGTAAAAAAATTTATATGTTAACATATATGTTATTGTTTCTTTCTTATTATAACATTTTTATTTATATTGGTGTCCAAATTTTTATTACAAAACAATTAAAAAAAATTTTTTTTTTAATAATTTTTTGAAAATTTGAATATATTTTGTTATATCTTTACTTACTTTTTTCTTGTTGTTTTTGTTATTGCTCTCGTCTTCGACCTCAAAGTTTGTACCATCTTGTTCATGTAGATTGATCTACAGGGTGAGTCATTTTAATCTATGGACCCGAATATCTTCCAAATAACGGTATCTACAAAAAAATAGTTTAGATAAAAGTTGACCAGAACAGAGGGGGTCATTCAATTGTACCATTGGTTTTGACCTTGAGGTCAATTTTGAAGGTTATTTTAAGGTCACGATAGTTTTTTTTAATGGGACACCCTATTTTTGACTGCGGATTTCGAAAGAGCGGAAAATTTTACATCAAACTTGTCTTATGAAGAAATTGTTTTTGCGACCTTGGAAAGGTCAAAAATGAAGGTGAAATGCCTGAAAAACGATCTGGTGTACTTTTTCTGAAATGACGTGGTTTTCTGGGTAACACAAATGTGCATAATGCTTAAACATTACTACTTGCAACTTTCGGCCGGATTCTTCGACGCATGCCTATTGCTCCCTTCCCACCGCTCGCGCCTTAGCAACGGCGCCGCCGGACGGTGTAACGCACGGTTCTGAGACGATGTATCGCGCTCCTTAGTTACGCCGTCCGGCGGCGCCGTTGCTAAGGCGCGAGCGGTAGGAGGGGAGCGTGCGTCGAAGAATCCGGCCGAAAGTTGCAAGTAGCTGACAGCACTGCGATACCTAATGCTAATAATCAACGATTGAAAAAAACTAAACAATTACGTTTGATTTAAGATTTATAATTATTGTTATAATAGAGTTTTATTCCTTTTCTTTCTTACTCACTTCTGCATAATTGTAAAATTTACTATTTAAAGTTGCTTAAATTTAAAAAATTCCAAACATACATACAGGGTATGTAGGTAATTACATTCACAAGTTACCTTTCCAGAATGGCTGATTATAGTCCTAATGAGATTGTTGATATTATATTAGTTTTAGGGGAGTGTCATAGCAATTACAATGCAGCATCAAGGCTTTATGCTCAACGTTTTCCTGAAAGGCGACATCCAACTGATATGACAATACGTAGTTTAGTCCAAAGAGCTCGCAATGGACATCTTGTTCGTCAACGTCAACATCATGAATATGAGGAAAATGATGCGCGAGCTGTAACTATTTTAGCAATTTCACCTTAATCCTCATGTTAGTACTCGCCAGATTGAAAGGGAAATAGGTATACCACAAAGAACTGTTGTTAGAATTTTAAGAGCTCTAAATTATCACTCTTTCCACATCACTCTTACGCAGGCTTTACAGCCTAATCATCATCTGATGCGTACTGCTTTTTGCCAGTGGGCTTTACAAATGTTACACGATGATCATAATTTTTTTAGGTATGTGCTTTTCTCAGATGAGGCTAAATTTTATAGTGATGGACAACTTAATAGACACAACTGCCATTATTGGTCAGATGTTAATCCCCATATAGGCCAATAGATCATCAAAATCGCTGGAGTATTTTGGTGTGGTGCGCCATTGTAAATGGTTATTTGAATGGACCTTATTTTTTTGAAGAGAACGTTGATAGACACAGTTACTTATCGTTGCTAAGAGATTACTTACCAGGCTTATTAGAAGATGTAGACTTAGCAACAAGAGCAAGAATGTAGCTTCAACAAGATGGTGCTGCACCGCATTATGCACTCATTGTACGTGCCTTTTTAAATGCCAGTTACATTGACAAATGGATTGGACGAAGGGGTCCAGTTGAATGGCCTCCTTGCTCACCAGATTTGACGTCGCCTGATTTCTTTTTATGGGGATACTTGAAAAATGTTGTTTTTGCTGAACGACCAACCAAAAGAGATGATTTTATGGACCGCATTCGTCCAGCTGGTGCAGCCATTCCTAGAGCTACCCTCCTTAGAACTGTGGATAGTTTTCAAAACAGATTGCAGTTACGCCTTGAAGCCTACGGAGGTAATTTTGAACAATTACTCCGTGGGTAATTCATTTAAATTACAGTGTCAGTGAGAGGCGAGGGGACTCATGATAATCAATCACCCCGACGTGAGAGGCAAGGGGACTCACGATAGTCAAGCACCCCGACGTGAGAGGCAAGGGGACTCACGATAATCAAGCACCCCGACGTGAGAGGCAAGGGGACTCACGATAATCAAGCACCCTAAAGGAAAAAGAACTTATTACGTCTACGTCGTTGTTTCCGGGTAACGCTAAAAGTAAGATGAAAGTGCTTTTGACCTTGATATGACCTTCAAAAGGTCAGGTCAAAAAACTGAAAAATTCCTATGCTCATGTAAAAAGTGCCATTGTTTAAGAGCCCATTGTCAAGAAACAGGTTCTGCGGTCAAAAATAGGGTTTACTAATTAAAAAATGCGTTATGAGCCTCAAACAACCTTGAAAATTGACCTCAAGGTCAAGCTAGTCAAAGTGATTAACACTTTTACAATTCATTGACTTTGTTTAAGCATTATGCACATTTGTGTTACCCAGAAAACCACGTCACTTCAAAAAAAGTACACCAGATCGTTTTTCAGGCACTTCACCTTCATTTTTGACCTTTGCAAGGTCGCAAAAACAATTTTTTCATAAGACAAGTTTGATGTAAAATTTTCCGCTCTTTCGAAATCCGCAGTCAAAAATAGGGTGTCCCATTTAAAAAAACTATCGTGACCTTGAAATAACCTTCAAAATTGACCTCAAGGTCAAAACCAATGGTACAATTGAATGACCCCCTCTGTCCTGGTTAACTTTTATCTAAACCATTTTTTTATAGATACCGTTATTTGGAAGATATTCGGGTCCATAGATTAAAATGACTCACCCCATACATATATATATATTTGTAAATTGACGTTTTTGAGGACATTAGAAAACATAATTATATTTTTGCATACATTAAAGCAGCATGGTTTTCTGATGTATACATAACAGTTTATTTCTTTATTATGTAATTTCTTATATAATATATATCAAATTGTTGCTTTCGAGGACATTTGTAAATGTATATACAAACAATTTATATATAACAAAGTTTTTGAGGACACTAATGAGCCGTAAATAACAATATATAAGCGAATTGATCACATTGCCACCAATTCATCGCAAGCATTGGTTATTATGGCAATATCTAGCTATTGTGGAAACCGTTGCCAAAATTTTATCATTTTGTCAAATATTTTAGACATCGTTGCCAAACTACACTGTTAAGATTAAAATGACCATTTTGGCAACAGACGTGATGTACGCATTTGAGAAAGGAAAGAAAATCAAAACAGGTATAACCACGCGCATTCGGCCTAATTAGCTTGATTTCATTACCATATTTATGTACACTTTAACATAACAGTGAGAAAATTTAAAGTGTAGCATTTATATGTGTGTGAGGCATGATCAGTATTATTTTCAATATTTACAATATACGTGCATCATAAAAGCATTAAATTACTAAAAATGAAACAAACGTTCTAATAACTGTCACATTCCTTTTATATTGTTTTAACATTTATTTCATTAATTAATGCAAGGGATATAACCTCATAACCTTACACTTGCCACCCTGGATAAGAACAAGCGAGCGTGAAATATACATTAACATTAGATGAAAGCAATATAAATAAGCTGCGAATAACACACAGCTTATTTATATAACTTTCATCTAATATTTCACGCTCGCTCATTCTCATGCAAATTGACAGCAGTAAGGTTAAGAAGTTATGTCCAACGGTTTAATTAATGAAATAAATGTTAAAAACACATAAAAGAACCGTGAAAGTTTTAATAGAACTACTACATTACACCTGTCAAACTGCATGAGAATGAGCGTGAGATATACATTAACATTGGATGAAAGCAATATAAATTGTTACATTGTTTTTTTTAAATGTAAATATACGAGGTGTGTTCAAAAAGTATCGCGAATTTTGTGTTTTTTCAAAAATTATTTATTTATTCATGAATATCTATTTTGTCCCCTTCAAAGTAATCCCCATGAGATATTATACACTTGTGCCAACGGTTTTTCCAATCTTCGAAGCACTTCAAAAAATCATTTTTTTTTATCTTGTTCAGCTCCTCCTTCGATGCCGTCTTTATCTCGTCAAGCGTAGCGTAACGTCGTCCTTTCATGGGCCTCTTCAGTTTAGGGAACAAAAAAAAGTCACAGGGGGCCAGATCTGGGGAATATGGTGGCTGCGGCATCATTAGTGTGTTGTTTTTGGCCAAAAAGTCGCGCACAAGCAACGATGTGTGAGCAGGGGCGTTATCGTGGTGCAAAAGCCAATTTTTGTTCTTCCACAAATCCGGGCGTTTCTGGCGGATTGCTTCGCGCAAATTGCGCATAACTTGCAGGTAATATTCCTTATTGACCGTTCTACCCTGTGGCAAGAACTCATGATGCACCACGCCCCTGCAATCGAAGAAAACTGTCAGCAAAACTTTCACATTCGACCGAACTTGGCGCGCTTTTTTCGGTCTTGGTTCGTGCGGCAGCTTCCATTGAGATGATTGAGCTTTGGTTTCCACGTCATAACCATAAACCCACGATTCGTCACCAGTTATGACCCTCTGGAGCAAATTTGGGTCGTCGCGGACAGAGTCCAACATCTCATTAGCAATGTTCATGCGATGCTGTTTTTGGTCGCAATTGAGCAATTTTGGTACGAATTTCGCGGCGACCCGTCTCATGCCCAAATCATTGATAAAAATCGAATGGCACGAGCCAATCGATATGTTTAGGTCCTCAGCAACTTCTCTAACGGTGATTCGACGATTGGCCAATACCATTTTCTCCACTTCATTAATTTTTTCGTCTGTTGTTGAAGTGCTCGGGCGTCCGGCACGCTCTTCGTCGTTCACATCTTCTCGGCCTTCTGAGAACATTTTGTACCACCGATAAACGTTGCTTCGGTCCAAGGTAGCTTCTCCGTATGCCACAGTCAACATTCGGAATGCATCCGCGCACTTAATTTCGTTTTTCACACAAAATTTGATACAGGTTCTTTGATCCATTTTTTTGAATAGGTAAAAATCGAAGACGATCCAAAACACGTGCAAGCAAAGCAGCTGTCAACAATTAAGTGAACATTCAAAATGGCCGAGCTTGTCGGCATAAGTGAGAGACATGAGTACCAACATAACGCCACAAAAAGATCGAAATTCGAATATACGTAACCCGCGAAAATTCAAAATTCGCGATACTTTTTGAACACACCTCGTATATTTCACGCTCGCTCGTTCTCATGCAGTTTGACAACTGTAAGGTTAAGAGGTTATGTCCAATGATTTAATTAATAAAATAAATGTTAAAATCACATAAAAAAAACGTGAGAGTTTTAATACGTTTTTTTCATGTTTATTAACTTGATGCATTCATGATCCACGTGTATTGTAAATGCTGAAAATAAGATAGCATATATTATACACATATGAATGTTGCACTTCAAATTTCGTTATGATTGAAGTGTACATACATAAATATGACCCCAAAATAAAAGTAATTACGCCGAATGCGCGTAATTAAACCTGTTTTTATCTTCCCTCCTTCCTCGAATACATGTGTCACTTACTAGTGAAAATATGCACCGCTTATGTTGATATACCAATAAGTCATAATTATTTTGATTCTGTCATGAATGTAATTTAAATTTTTAATGAATTGCCGTTTGAAACATGAATTTAATAAATAAATGAATATACCAGAATATTTCTAATGCTTGTAGTGTGATTAATTTTACAAGCTGAGTTATAGAAGTCACATCTTTGCGGAATCTCTCTGAATTCAGAAGTATGTAATTTAATTAATAAATAAAAAAAGTTTATTTTGAATGCTGTTCGTTTTAATAATTTTATTTTAACGTTATTATAATAAAAGCCATTCAAAATAAACTTACTATTTATTAATTGAATTACACTCTTGTGAATTCAGAGAGACTCCACAATGCTGTCACCTCTATTACTCAGCTTGTAAATTTAATCATACTGCGGGCATTACAATTATTCTCGTATATTCCTTTACTCATTAAATACTTTTTACAAACGTAAATTCATTAAAAATTCAAATTGCATTAACGACAGAATCAAAATAATTATGATTAAGTGGCAGATCAGGAAAAGCGATACATATTTTCACTAATAAAAGTGACATACACATTCGAGGAAAGAGGGAAGATAAAAACAGGTTTAATTACGCGCATAGGGCCTAATTAGCTCTATTTCATGACTGTATTTGTATACACTTTAATCTAAACAGTTGGGAAATTTAAGGAGAAGAATCCATAGGTGTATAATGTATCATATCTCTCTTTCAGCATTTAAAAAACACGTAGATTATTAAAGTAAACAATTACTAAACGTTTCAGTAACTCTCACATTCTTTTTATACGGTTTTAATATTATTTTTATTAATTAAACCAAAAAACATAATCTAACTTGCTCATATCCTTACATGTGTCAAACTGCATGAGAATAAGCAAACGTAAAATATTACACGAAAGCAATATAAAGAAGCTGTTTGTTAATCACAGCATATTTATATTGCCTTCATTTAATGTTAATGTATATATCACGCTCGCTCATTTTCATGCAGTTTGACAGATGAAAGGTTACGTGGTTATGTCCCTTGGTTTAATTAATAAAAATAATATTAAAACCGTATAAAAAAAATGTGAGAGTTATTGGAACGTTTAGAAATAATTACTTTAATGATTCATGTGTTTTGTAAATGTTGAAAGTAAGATATCATACATTACACACATATGGATTTTACACTTCAAATTTTCTAACTGTTATGATTGAAATGTGCATGAATATGGACATGAAATAAAGCTAATTAGGCCAAATGCGCATAATTAAATCTGCTTTTATTTTCCCTCCTTTTTCGAATGTGTCGCTTTTACTAGTGAAAATATGCATCGCTCATATTAATCTGCCAATGTCATAATTATTTTGATTCTGTCATTAATTGTAATTTATATTTTGCAATTGCAATTTAATTGCAATTTAAATTTTTAATGCATTGATGTTTGAAACAAGTATTTAATGAATAAATGAATATACGAGAATACTTCTAATGCCTGTAGTATGATTAGTTTTACAAGTTAAATTATAGAAGTCATAGATTTGCGGAATCTCTCTGAATTCAGAAGTATGTAATTCAATTAATAAATAAAATAAGTTTATTTTGCATGCTGCTCATTATAATAATTTTATTTTAACGTTAATATATTAAAAGTTATTCAAAACAAACTTACCTCATTTACAAATTGAATTACACTCTTGTGAATTCAGAGAGAGTTCACAATGCTGTCACCTCTACTACTCAGCTTGTAAATTTAATCATACTGCAGGCATTACAAGTATTCTCGTATATTCCTTTATTCATATAAATACTTTTTACAAACGTTAATTCATTAAAAATTCAAATTGCATTAACGATAGAATCAAAATAATTATGACTTAGTGGCAAATCAGAAAAAACGATACATATTTTCACTAGTAAAAGTGACATACAAATTTGAGGAAAAAGGGAAAATAAAAATAAATTTAATTACGCGCCTAATTAGCTCTATTTGATGACCATATTCATATACACTTTTAACATAACAGTTAGAAAATTTGAAGCGCAGCATTTATATGTGTGTAATGTAACATATCTTATTTTCAGTATTTACAATATACGTAGATCATGAAAGCATCAAATTACTAGGGAGCGTCCCAGTTGGGCACAGACCCGATTGGACACCACCAATCATAGCGGCCGATGCATAGAGTATTTCCGTTGGTTGAGTTAGGTTAAATTACGTGATTTATGGTGTCCGATCGAGTTTGTGCGCAACTGGGACTCGCTCAATTACTAAACATGAAACAAACATCTAATAAATGTCACATTTTTTTTATATGGTTTTAACATTTATTTTATTAATTAATCCAAGGATCATAATCTTATAACCATACATCTGTCAAACTGCACGTGAATGGGCGAGCGTAACATAAACATTAACATTAGATGAAAGCAATGTAAATAATTATATTGCTTCATTTTAATGTAAATATATATTTCACGCTCGCTCATTCACATGCAGTTTGACAGCTGTAAGGTTAAGAGGTTTAAGGTTATCTCTAATGGTTTAAGAAGTTTAATTAATGAAATAAATGTTAAAATCATATAAAAGAAACGTGAAAGTTAAGGTTGGTTTATGCAGTCCGCAACCGCTTACTTATACCGGAATCTGTAAAAAATTGGCCAATCATAGTTGATTATTTTTCTATAAGTTGATTATGATTGATCAATTTCTTACAGATTCCGGCATAAGTTAGCGGTTACGGCCTGCATAAACCAACCTTTAAGGTTGGTTTATGCAAGCCTTAACCGTTAACTTATGCCGGAATCTGTAAGAAATTAACCAATCATAATTGATGTATAAAAGAATAATTGATTATGATTGGTCAATTTCTTACAGATTCCGGCATAAGTTAGCGGTTATGGCCTGCATAAACCAATCTTTACTATAACATTTGTTTTATGTTTAGAAACTTGATGCATTTATTACGCTTGTTTTCTATTCCTGCACTAGACTACACTGAACGTTCTTTCTTGCTTTCTCTAATTTTTAAACATATACCTATTTCATTTTAAGTTTAAACTAATTTAGGGAGTTCAGGAACAGAAAACAAACGGAATGATGAGGTGCGCACGATTGGACACCAACACTCACAGCGGCCGATGCCTAGAGTTTTTCCACTGGTCAAACACTCTGAGTAGTATTGTCCAATCGTGCTGTGTCCAAAACGGTGTCACCCTTCAAGATCCATGTGTATTGTACACAAGCGGTCATTAATGCCTTCCCTGAGGAGATTAGGCGCGTTCCAGACACACGCATCGCATCTAGATGTTCATCACACATGATTGTTAAATCTGACTTGCCAGATTGGTTAGATTTAACAATCATATGTGATAAACACCTAGATGCGATGCGTATGTCTGGAACGCGCCTAACCTCTTTAGGGAAGGCATTAATGACCGCTTGTGTAAATACTAAAAATAAGATAACGTATGTACAATCGTGTTCATTATAGATGCGACACTTTTTCTTTGAAGGATTTGGAATTTAGACTTGCTCATCAAGCGGCGAACGTAATTGGCTGGATCCACAAGTAAGAACCAATTACGTTCGTCGCTCGATGAGCAAGTCTACATTCTAAAAACCAACGAAGAAAAAGTTTTGCAACTCTTATGACCAGCACTTTTTCTTTAATGGTTTTCGGAATGTAGACTTGTTCATCGGTGAACGTAATTGGTTGGATCCACAGGTAAGAACCAATTACGTTTGCCGCTTGATGAGCAAGGCTACATTCCAAATACCATCAAAGAAAAAGTGTTGCAACTCTAATGGCCTAGTTTACACCGAGCACTTGATACGCGTACTAACTCGTAACTTTCTATTAATTTATCATACTTTCGACAATGCGTGTATATATAATACATATATTTTATTATCTCAATTCATATTGTACCAACTTAATATACTATTTTTCAAATTTATTTCCGAAATTAAGATAATTTAATAGAACATTACTAGTTAGTGCGCGTATCAAGTGCTCGGTGTAAACTAGGACAATGACCGCGACTTGGTTCTTACCTTTAGATCTAGCCAATTACGTTTGCCGCTCGATGAGTAAGTCTACATACCAAAAACCATAAAAAAAAGTATCGCAATTATAATGAACACAATTGTACAGTCGTGAGCTAAAAGGTTGCAACACGTTTTCTTTGATTGTTTGTGGAATGTAGACTTGCTCATCAAATGGTGTACGTCATTGGTTCTTACCTGTGGATCCAACCAATTAAGCATCGAACCATCTAACCATCGAAGAAAATGTGTTGCAACCTTTTAGCTTACAACTGTGCAGTTGCCTGCATTATAGTTGCGACACTTTTTCTTAGATGCGTCTCTGAACACGCAACTATAACAAGAGCTGAGAACATAATTGGTTCTTACTTGTGGATCCAACTAATTACGTTCACCGCTCGATGAGCAAGGCTACATTCCAAAAACCATCGAAGAAAAAGTGTCGCAACTATAATGAACACGACTGTATGTACATACAAAAATATGGTTACAAAATAAAGCTAATTAGGCCAAATGCACGTAATTAAACCTGTTTTTATCTCCCCTGCTCCTTCAAAAATGTATGTCACTTGTATTAGTGAAAATATGCTTCGCTTTCTCTAATCTGACACTAAGTCAAATTATTTTGATTCTGTTGTTAATGCAATATAAATTTTGAATGAATAAAAGTTTGATACAAGTATTTAATGAATAAACGAATATACGTGAATATTAATTATACAAGCTGAGTTGTAAAGGTCACAGTTTTATGTTGTCTCTCTGAATTCAGAAGTGTGCAATTCAATTAATAAATAAGGTAAGTTTATTTTGAACGCTGTTTATTTTAATAACGTTAAAATGAAATTATTATAATAAACTGTATTCAAAATAAACTTATCTTATTTATTAGATGAATTACACACTCTTGAATTCAGACTCTGTAACCTCTACAATTCAACTTGTAAAATTAATCATGCTATATACAGCCATAGAAGTACTCTCGTATACACATTTATTCATTAAATACTTGTTCCAAATGTCAATTCATTAAAAATTTATATTGTATTTACAACAGAATCGAAATAGTTACGCCTTAGTGACAAATTAAAGAAAACAAAGCGCATTTTCACCGGTAAAAGTGACATACACATTTGGTGGAGGGAAGATAAAAACAGTTTTAATAAGTACATTTGACCTAATTAGCTTTATTTCATGACGATATTCGTGTACACTTCAACCATAACAGTTAGAAAATTTTAAATGTAGCATTTATATGTGTGTAATGTATGATATCTTATTTTCAGCATTTACAGCTGTTTGCTTTCAGAAGCAAAGAGATGTGACCTCTAAGACATAGTTTTTAAAATTAATTACACCACAATCATTAGAATTATCTTTATATCTCAATTTAGTCGTTAAATTTTTGGTTCAACGTCAATTTAAAATACGTATTGCATTAGTGATAGAGAGAGAAGAGTATAATGACTTAGTGATAAATCTGTTGAACCGGCACTCATTTTTCATGAGAAAATTGAAATACTGATTCGATGAAGAAAGGTTAAGATAAAAATAGGTTTTATTACACGTAATCGTTCTAATTAGCTTTATTTCGTAACTATATAATTGTACATACTCCTTGTCAATCATGACAGACAATTTAAAGAGCAGCATTCGTTATATGCGTGTAACGTACTTTATTTTCAGAACTTACAATAGACATAGATCATGAAAGTAACCAATTGTTAAATATGTAATAAACATTGTAGAAGCTCTCATATTACTTTTAGATTACTGAGTATAAAGAAAAAAAACATGTAAGAACACAATTAAGAAAATAAGATTATTCTGCTTGTTTCATTTTTTTAAATTGATTGTGTAGCCATGTTTTTATTTGCGGAGACGATCTATGTTTTAAACAAGGATTCTTTACTTTGACTTCATGAATTGCTCGCAAAGAAGGCAGCTTGCCACTTCTCATAATTTCATCAAATGCTGTTAACACCACCGTTTTTTCATTTTCATTCCATCGTATTCGTTTTGTACGTCCATATGGAGAACCTAGAAAAAAATGTTAGTTACTTGTAGGATTCAAAATTTCAATTTATTACACAATAAAGTACTTAGAATCAATATATAAATTGTAATATATCTTGCGCTACACTATATCTACTACAAGACAGTTTACAATTTTATGTTACAAAAACGAATCAAAAATAAAATAAATGTTAATATAATACTTACTGGAACGTCTTTTGGTTTTTGGTTTGTCTATATTTTCTAATTGGTATTCAATAAATGAGTTACTATCATTTGTTTCTGTAATTAAAACATGTGTTGCGTTGACATACAGAATGCTTTAAATTTCATATGACACCCGTTAAAAGTAGATTTTTGAAATCATTTTGAGACAAAAATTCTAATATCAAAATATTGATGCTGCAGTAATTTTCAAATGAGAATGGTTTAAAATCCGCGAATTAAATTATCTGAAATTTGCGCACTTTGATGTGGCATTATAACTTGAAGGTGTATGCAAAATTAATATAAAAAGTAAGAATCGTATTTAGATACATGCACACTGCTGTTTAATATCCATATCTGAACATGTGAATTTCGGACCGGTTGATTTGTCAAATTTAAATCCTTTTTATTTCAAAAATTTTACAGCCTCGACATTTTGGTATTAGAATTTTAATCTCAGAATAAATTATTATTTCTTCTGAAGAATCTGCTATTAATAGATGTTACGTGAAGTCTCTTAGAATATCTTCTATATCTACATTGACAAATTTAACATTTTTATATTAAAACGCTTTATATGTAAACCATAATATTATTGATTTGAAAAAACTACATATATGGGAAATATTGATTTTCAATTCATCAAAATATAACAATAATACGATGTATGACTTTAAAAAAGCTAACATTACCCTTAATAAAGTAGTGTGTTTACCTTCAGTTATAGTTTTATTATTTCCTTCTTTATTGCCTTCTGTATCGTTATTGCTACTGTATCCATTATTAGAATCACTAGAATCTTCTTCTGAATCTTGAGATGTATTATGTCCATGAGCTGCTTCCAAATGCTGTGTTATATTTAAAATATCACGACTAATAATAGGCTGCCTGTATACTTCTTTGTGTATTTTTTCTGCGTGTCCCATAAAGTTTGCAAGATCAGATATTTCAGTATCAGCAAGCTCCATGCCTGCACAAAATGTAGCTACGTGCTTCCTTAGTTTAGTACCTCTTAATAAATGTGCAACTTCTGCGTTGCACTCCTCAGAAAATTTTCTCATTAGAATGCAAGCTCTCAAATACTTAAATTGTTTTAAATTGTAGCTTGGCATACCAAAAACATATGGATTTCCTGCAGGAACTTTAGCGCGATCACGAAATTCTAGTATTGTTTTTATACATTCCAATAAATCTGAGTTTAATAGGACAGGTACGGAGCGACCAAGTTTTCCTCTAATAACAAATCGTACGTATTTCTTTGCTGCATTTTTGGCCCGTGATGAAATCTTTTTAAAGAGACTATCAGATGTATGCGGATCAATACCTCTGTATTGTTCAAAATCTACTATATGCGTGCGTTCAATTTCACCTGCTCGTCTCCGGTTGAATAACTGAACTGAAGTTAATGTACATTCAGCCAATATCTTCCAAGTATTATATGTGTATTCTTTTCTTAAGTCATTAAACGCTTCCTGTCGTTTGTATTTTAAATACATGTATAACTTAGCTATATCATTCAATGATGGAAGATCATCATTTTTTTGTCTTTCATGTTGCAAACGTGTTTCCATAACCGTTTTATTAACACTGGTACCATAATCTTCATCATGTATCAATAAATCTAAAAAGTCTTTAACCATAGCTTTTTTTTCATGATCTTGATTTTTTATACATTCCATAATAAGTAAGTTACCAACTTTTTTTAATAATGTTCCTAAATTAGCTGCTGTAGTAGGTTTTGAATAGATACCAATATTTTCATCTAAACCCGCTACTATATTAACCGCTCTAATGACATCATCATATAATTGTGGACAATATACGGATTCAAGATCAGTTACATTTTTGTTTCTTTCTTTAATAGTTAACATAAAACGTCCTAATAATCTTAAATAACTGCGGATCATATCGTTTTGATGCTGAAGTTTATACTTGACGCATAATTTATTACCGTATAAAATAATAAGTTTGTCGTATCTTATTACACGACATACATCGTCTTCTCTCAAGACAGGAAATATTACAGATCGTAACTTTTTACAAGCTACGTTGTGTATTCTACCTAAAATTGCACGTCCCAAAACAGATACAGCTTTATTATGTTTACTATTACGGCCAGTACATCGGTAAAAATGATTGCGAATCGAGATCTTGGAAAAAAAGCCATGACATTTTGCACAGGGTAAATAATCTGTACTGCTCCTATTTTTTGATGCCTGTGGTCTTCGACAAACGATTAAATCGCCTTTGCTTATGTTACTATCAACGTTATATTGAAAGTTTCCTTTGCGTCTAATGGTATCTATTATTTTTAACCGTTCAACACATTTTTTTGGTAGTAAACTGAACTTTTTAACTTCAGATTCATTGGAATGGACAGTCTCCAAATGACGTGCAATTTTTGTCTGTAATTTTTTACAAAAAAAACAGCAATTCGTTTTCTTATCCTTACTACTGCTAGACGAAGTTGGAACGCACAAATCTTTATCATCAAGCACTCCTCCTGCTGGTACTTCTACTGACTTATTTATTTCCAGAGATGTATTCGAATTATTTGATTTGTTAATATTAACTGGTTCTGTGTTATTGTCATTAGCATCAAAACCTTCGTCATAAGATTCTGAATCGGATTCATTCGATGGATAATATTCAGAATCATCATCCAAATTGTTATCTTCTGTCTGCTTTGCTGTAAAAATGTTTCTTTATAGAAGATGTCCTGTATAGGTATAAGTGGCCACCCCCTTTTATTTCGTAAACTAACAGAGATAGACCCAATAAATGTAATATCAAATTAAATGGCTCGAACCTAACATTGTTATGAGTACAGTGGTTAATCACAAAGTTAAGTTCAACCCATTTAATTTGATATTGCATTTATTGGGTCTATCTCTGTTAGTTTACGAGCTGAAAAGGGGTGGCCACTTATACAAAAACACTCTGTATAGTATGTCTTATATCACAAGCTAAAATTAAAAGTAGATTTAATGATTTTTATATGGTAAAAATTTTTTTATAAATTTTTATAGGAATTGAAGTAATAATAATATTAATAATAATAATATAACTGAAGAGACGGCTGAAAGCCGTTGTGGCACGCAGACTGCAGTCCATTGTGCTTCTACGAATTGGAACAGTTTTCAAAAATATTGAGAAAATATACAATTGTATTTAAAATGTTTCATGTATGTAAATTATGAAATATTTCAAGATACAAAAAATTTGAAAAAATTTGCAAAAAGTTTTAAGATTACACAGAAATTAAAAACAATTTATGTAAAAAATCTGAAAAATTATAGAATTCTAAAAAAAATTTTTTAACTCTTGTTAAATGTTAAAGAAAAACGTTTTTCTTTGACACTTCTTATTTTTTCTTTAAAATTTTATATGAATCTTATAAATTTTAGAATTTTTTAACTTTCAAGAAATTTTTGTGATTTTTATACAATTTCCAAATTCTTATATATGAAAATCTATAAGAAAACTTATTTTCTATATTTCTAAAAAACGTTTTAATTCCTATAAAAATTCTTCAAAAATGTTTACCAGAATACAAGAATAAGAACATATATTAAAACATTTAACGTAACGTACAAAATTTTTTACAATTGTTACTTACAAGGAGTTAAGATTTCTACGCATTCAGCATCTCCGTGATTAGTATTTTCATTATTAAGCAAATGTATTGTATCAATATCCAATGCTAAAAAATAAAAATTATTTTTTTGTGAATACACTAAGCAACAAAATTATCTCAACTCTCATTTATGCCAAAATTTTGCACAACTCCAAATAATCATAACATTGTTAAAAATTATCGTACTTGAAAAGTTTTATTTATATTTTAAGTTTTAAAGTCTCTACTTCGAGGTACATTTGGTCAATTTTGAATTTCTGCTTTCCTCCTCCGCTGTTTTTTTAAAAGTAAGGACGTGTTTTATTTTCAAACATTTGCAAGTTTTACGCACTCCACGGGGTAGAATGAATTTGTTCGCAAATGTCACAACAGCCATCGTAAAATTTAAAATTTTCCTTGCAAATTAAAGAGAAATTAGGTTCGTACGATTTTCTTTCGAGGAGTTAGGATGTATCAAAGTTATGTATGCATTTTTGCCAATTACCGCCAGCATTATCCGGATTTCGATTTGTCTCATTGATGATGAGGCGATCTTCTTTAGCTGACATTTGTCTTTGATCTTGTCCTCTTTTTCGATAAAATTTGCTTGTTTCTTGATAACGTGCACAAACTCGAAAGATAGAGGATCAATGAATACCTATTTTTCATGCAACATAACTTTGATTTAATCCTTTCAAAAGAGCAATGATTTGCGCACATTGAATTTGTTCAAACTAGACATTGTTACGACTTTATCATTTGCTTCTTCAGTGATACAGTAAAAAATATGTTTACGCTTATATAAAGCATAAGCGTTTCTCATTTTGCATGGTTTACAGAAACGCTGTGAAATGATGCGATTTACATTCATTCTCATATAAGCTGTAAACACCAAAACTCTATATAAGCGTAAATTTATTCTTTACTGTATCACTCAAGAAGCAAACGATAAAGTCACAATGCCTAGTTTGAACGAAATTTAATGTGCTCAAATCATTGTTCTTTTGCAAGAATGAAATTAAAGTTATGTTGCAAGGAAAGTAGGTGTTCATCGATCCTCTATTTCTCGAGTTTGTGCTTGTTATTAAGAAACAGGCGGATTTCGTTGAAAAAGAGGATAAGACATATAACGTCCGCTAGAGAAGATCGCCCCATCATCAATGAGACAAATCGAAATCCGGGTAATGCTGGCGGTAACTGATAAAAATGCATATGTAACTTTGATACATTTTAACACTTCGAAAAGAAATTGTACAAACCTGATTTTTTTCAATTTGCAAGGAAAACTCCAAATTTCGCAATAGTTATCGTGACATTTGCGAAAAAATTTTATCCTACCCCGTAGAGTCCGCCAAACTGTGCAAATGTTTGAAAACAAAAGACATCCTTACTTTTAAAGAAACAGCGAAACGAGGAAAGACAGAAAAACAGAAATTCAAAATTGACCAAATGCACCTTAGAGATTTAAACTTTAAAATAAAAAAAAAACTTTTCAAGTACAATAATTTTTAACAAAGTTAAGATTATTTGAATTTGTGCAAAATTTTAAAGGAGAAATGCAATAATTTTATTGCCTAGTGTATAAGAGATTACAATTAAAGCAATATGTTAACATTAACAATATACTCACGCAATAAAATTTCATTATTTTCATTATTGCCGTCGTGATTGGGGATGTTAACTTCTTCACAGATTTCATTATCTTTAACAAAAAATATTTCGGAATTAAAATTGTATCTAATACTCACAAGAATATAAACATTGCAAATTTTATATTCTGTATTTATAAGAAAATTTTAAAGCAAATGAATATTTACCAAAAATTATCTCTGCATTGGATATCATATTGTTACATAACATCGGTATGTGAATATCAATACAATGTTCATTAAAGATATTCGTTTCATCGTTACTAGATGCTGGTACAGACTCAGACGCCTTACAATTATTTTCTGGATTGATGACATTGGTTTTATTGTTATTTATATTATCACTAGTTTTTATATTAATTGTTTCTGAAAATAATAAAATAAATATGTAAAATAAATATATAAATATAACTTTTCTAATAATTAGCATTTTCAAAAGTAACAGTAAATATACTAAATAATTTGTACTCACCACAAGACACAGGTAGAGAAACATCTTTCTGATAATTTTTTTTAAGAAAGTTATCAGTCTCATGGCTTTCAACATTTGAGGCAGACACATTTTTTGTTTGACAATCATATTTTGATAAGACAATGTCAATCTCATCGTTATGTGCATTATCACAATTTAAAAGTAATATATGTGGTTTGTTAGTATTAATATTTTTTAATACTGTTTGCAATAACTTTTTATCATCTGTAACAGTTAAGTAATTATTTGTGTTATATTTCAACATTGTTCAAGTATTCTTTTAAGCTGAAAAAATTGAATATTAGATTTTTGTAAAATATTATTTTGTAAATAATGCATTAAATCAAAGACCTGTCTACATTTGATACTTAATGTATAGTCAGGATTAATACGTTTCATTCAGATTTACATAAATTGAGTGTAATACAACACATTAATATAGTTTAATGTCCCAGTGGCCAGTCATGGATACAGTTTTCATTAATTATAAAAGCAGTTCTTATAAAATGTTTACAATAAATATAAAAAGAAATATTTTTAGAATAATTGCTAATAATATACATTATATTATAAATAAGTCTTAAAAAATTCACGTTTTTAAAATCATATTAAGAAATAACATTTTCTTTATTAATATATAATAGAAAATTGGTACATCTCTAACCACTAGACCAATTTACCTTACTGTTATATGTATACAACAATTAACATGTATAAATTACTTTAACTAACTATTTTTTGCTATAATGGTTGCAGGATATCTGCACTGGTTACTGTATTTGACCGTAGCAACACCCTCTTTATTTTCGTATATGTCATTTGAACGGCACACGTAATGAATATTATCATAAAATTTGATTAATGCGAACATTATGAACTGAGCAAAGTAACAATATTTAACACTAGAGATATCAAGACAGCACATGTAGACGCTAAGATATCTTTTTGTAAAGTAACACGTCTAAAATTGTAGAACAAACGAATTGAGATTTAAGAACAAACGAATTAACATTGGAGAACAAACGATTTAAGATTGAAGAACAAACGAATTAAGAATAACCGCTATATGTGACATACTTACACATAAAACTATGACACATAAGAATATGAGGGATAGAAAGTTAAGTTAATTAGGTTACGTTAAATAATTAAAATAGTAGCTTACCACAGTAATTCACAACAATGCACAATGAGTGCACATAATTTTTCACATTGCCAAACGGAAAATTTTATATTAAATAATCAATTGAGGGGCTGGATTAAATAAGGGATACTTATAAAATCCAGCCCCTCAATTAGAAACGTGGGCAATTTCGCGGCACTTGGGCACGAAAGCAATAAACTTTTTAAAAAGACTAAACAGGAAACGTAGAACGCTTCTGATTGGTTACGCGATACGCCTTATGAGCTATTCACAATAAGCTATTAGGTTTACAATGGTGAATTTATAACGGTAGCGGCTATGGTCTAGTTTACACCGAGCACTTGATACGCGTACTAACAAGGGCACCACACACAACCCGGGTCACCGATTTTGATGAAACTTTACAGTTATGTAGTATTAGTATAGAAGTACTAAATGCTAAACGGAGACGATGCACTACTCAACCGTTGACGTGAAATCGTTGTTTGAATTTCACCATATAGCTTTAATACCGTAATATTGAAGGAGTTTGGCAAGTAGCAGCGTGGTGTGGCGGACAGCGCGAGCGCCTATAGTTTTGCAGGTCGCGGCCGTCGCGGGTTCGAGTCCACAAGTTTTTTTTTTTTTCTTTTACCCAGTACTCTTATTGTTACATATATATATATATATATATATATATATATATATATATATATATATATATATATATAATAAAATATATAATAAATAATACACAGATATAGATATAATAATACGCAAAAAATCTTCTCTGCATTCGAACTTTTGTTAGTTTACTTTATATACATTTATATATATATATATATATATATATATATATATACACACACATAGATTTATATGGATGGCGAGATATTTATATGATATATTTGATTGTGAGAGTTAATATGCATATTTATTTATGTGTAAGTACAAAAACAATTACAAATGAATTTATTCGTCGTCTTGCTCTGTAATTTTGCACACTTTCGGGTGATGATAATCATAAAAACAAGTAAAACATAAAACTGATTTACACCACGAACATTTT
Source organism: Solenopsis invicta (assembly GCF_016802725.1). Lineage (NCBI taxonomy): Eukaryota > Metazoa > Arthropoda > Insecta > Hymenoptera > Formicidae > Solenopsis > Solenopsis invicta. Next base: position 5,700,273 of record NC_052666.1, read on the forward strand.
ATAAATCCAATTTAAATCCAATTTTTTTTTTTATTTATTATATATTTTATTATTATATATATATATATATATATATATATATATATATATATATATATATATATATTGTAACAATAAGAGTACTGGGTAAAAGAAAAAAAAAAAAACTTGTGGACTCGAACTCGCGACGGCCGCGACCTGCAAAACTATAGGCGCTCGCGCTGTCCGCCACACCACGCTGCTACTTGCCAAACTCCTTCAATATTACGGTATTAAAGCTATATGGTGAAATTCAAACAACGATTTCACGTCAACGGTTGAGTAGTGCATCGTCTCCGTTTAGCATTTAGTACTTCTATACTAATACTACATAACTGTAAAGTTTCATCAAAATCGGTGACCCGGGTTGTGTGTGGTGCCCTTGTAAATCGTAACTTTCTGTTAAATTATCTTATCTTCAATGATGCGTGTATACATGACACATATATTTAATTATCTCGATTGATATTGTACTATCTTAATATATCCTTTTTTAAATTTATTGCCGAAATTAAGATAATTTAATAGAAAATTACTAGTTAGTACGCGTATCAGAAGCTTCGTGTAAAGAAGACTTATTTAAGCTAAACCTACTACCTTATTGTAAATAGCTTATTGTAAATAGCTCATAAGGCGTATCGCGTAACCAATCAGAAGCGTTCTACGTTTCCTGTTTAGTCTTTTTAAAAAGTTTATTGCTTTCGTGCCCAAGTGCCGCGAAATTGCCCACGTTTCTAATTGACGGGCTGGATTTTATAAGTATCCCTTATTTAATCCAGCCCCTCAATTGATTATTTAATATAAAATTTTCCGTTTGGCAATGTGAAAAATTATGTGCACTCATTGTTCATTGTTGTGAATTACTGTGGTAAGCTACTATTTTAATTATTTAACGTAACCTAATTAACTTAACTTTCTATCCCTCATATTCTTATGTGTTATAGTTTTATGTGTAAGTATGTCACATATAGCGGTTATTCTTAATTCGTTTGTTCTTCAATCTTAAATCGTTTGTTCTCCAATGTTAATTCGTTTGTTCTTAAATCTCAATTCGTTTGTTCTACAATTTTAGACGTGTTACTTTACAAAAAGATATCTTAGCGTCTACATGTGCTGTCTTGATATCTCTAGTGTTAAATATTGTTACTTTGCTCAGTTCATAATGTTCGCATTAATCAAATTTTATGATAATATTCATTACGTGTGCCGTTCAAATGACATATACGAAAATAAAGAGGGTGTTGCTACGGTCAAATACAGTAACCAGTGCAGATATCCTGCAACCATTATAGCAAAAAATAGTTAGTTAAAGTAATTTATACATGTTAATTGTTGTATACATATAACAGTAAGGTAAATTGGTCTAGTGGTTAGAGATGTACCAATTTTCTATTATATATTAATAAAGAAAATGTTATTTCTTAATATGATTTTAAAAACGTGAATTTTTTAAGACTTATTTATAATATAATGTATATTATTAGCAATTATTCTAAAAATATTTCTTTTTATATTTATTGTAAACATTTTATAAGAACTGCTTTTATAATTAATGAAAACTGTATCCATGACTGGCCACTGGGACATTAAACTATATTAATGTGTTGTATTACACTCAATTTATGTAAATCTGAATGAAACGTATTAATCCTGACTATACATTAAGTATCAAATGTAGACAGGTCTTTGATTTAATGCATTATTTACAAAATAATATTTTACAAAAATCTAATATTCAATTTTTTCAGCTTAAAAGAATACTTGAACAATGTTGAAATATAACACAAATAATTACTTAACTGTTACAGATGATAAAAAGTTATTGCAAACAGTATTAAAAAATATTAATACTAACAAACCACATATATTACTTTTAAATTGTGATAATGCACATAACGATGAGATTGACATTGTCTTATCAAAATATGATTGTCAAACAAAAAATGTGTCTGCCTCAAATGTTGAAAGCCATGAGACTGATAACTTTCTTAAAAAAAATTATCAGAAAGATGTTTCTCTGCCTGTGTCTTGTGGTGAGTACAAATTATTTAGTATATTTACTGTTACTTTTGAAAATGCTAATTATTAGAAAAGTTATATTTATATATTTATTTTACATATTTATTTTATTATTTTCAGAAACAATTAATATAAAAACTAGTGATAATATAAATAACAATAAAACCAATGTCATCAATCCAGAAAATAATTGTAAGGCGTCTGAGTCTGTACCAGCATTTAGTAACGATGAAACGAATATCTTTAATGAACATTGTATTGATATTCACATACCGATGTTATGTAACAATATGATATCCAATGCAGAGATAATTTTTGGTAAATATTCATTTGCTTTAAAATTTTCTTATAAATACAGAATATAAAATTTGCAATGTTTATATTCTTGTGAGTATTAGATACAATTTTAATTCCGAAATATTTTTTGTTAAAGATAATGAAATCTGTGAAGAAGTTAACATCCCCAACCACGACGGCAATAATGAAAATAATGAAATTTTATTGCGTGAGTATATTGTTAATGTTAACATATTGCTTTAATTGTAATCTCTTATACACTAGGCAATAAAATTATTGCATTTCTCCTTTAAAATTTTGCACAAATTCAAATAATCTTAACTTTGTTAAAAATTATTGTACTTGAAAAGTTTTTTTTTTTATTTTAAAGTTTAAATCTCTAAGGTGCATTTGGTCAATTTTGAATTTCTGTTTTTCTGTCTTTCCTCGTTTCGCTGTTTCTTTAAAAGTAAGGATGTCTTTTGTTTTCAAACATTTGCACAGTTTGGCGGACTCTACGGGGTAGGATAAAATTTTTTCGCAAATGTCACGATAACTATTGCGAAATTTGGAGTTTTCCTTGCAAATTGAAAAAAATCAGGTTTGTACAATTTCTTTTCGAAGTGTTAAAATGTATCAAAGTTACATATGCATTTTTATCAGTTACCGCCAGCATTACCCGGATTTCGATTTGTCTCATTGATGATGGGGCGATCTTCTCTAGCGGACGTTATATGTCTTATCCTCTTTTTCAACGAAATCCGCCTGTTTCTTAATAACAAGCACAAACTCGAGAAATAGAGGATCGATGAACACCTACTTTCCTTGCAACATAACTTTAATTTCATTCTTGCAAAAGAACAATGATTTGAGCACATTAAATTTCGTTCAAACTAGGCATTGTGACTTTATCGTTTGCTTCTTGAGTGATACAGTAAAGAATAAATTTACGCTTATATAGAGTTTTGGTGTTTACAGCTTATATGAGAATGAATGTAAATCGCATCATTTCACAGCGTTTCTGTAAACCATGCAAAATGAGAAACGCTTATGCTTTATATAAGCGTAAACATATTTTTTACTGTATCACTGAAGAAGCAAATGATAAAGTCGTAACAATGTCTAGTTTGAACAAATTCAATGTGCGCAAATCATTGCTCTTTTGAAAGGATTAAATCAAAGTTATGTTGCATGAAAAATAGGTATTCATTGATCCTCTATCTTTCGAGTTTGTGCACGTTATCAAGAAACAAGCAAATTTTATCGAAAAAGAGGACAAGATCAAAGACAAATGTCAGCTAAAGAAGATCGCCTCATCATCAATGAGACAAATCGAAATCCGGATAATGCTGGCGGTAATTGGCAAAAATGCATACATAACTTTGATACATCCTAACTCCTCGAAAGAAAATCGTACGAACCTAATTTCTCTTTAATTTGCAAGGAAAATTTTAAATTTTACGATGGCTGTTGTGACATTTGCGAACAAATTCATTCTACCCCGTGGAGTGCGTAAAACTTGCAAATGTTTGAAAATAAAACACGTCCTTACTTTTAAAAAAACAGCGGAGGAGGAAAGCAGAAATTCAAAATTGACCAAATGTACCTCGAAGTAGAGACTTTAAAACTTAAAATATAAATAAAACTTTTCAAGTACGATAATTTTTAACAATGTTATGATTATTTGGAGTTGTGCAAAATTTTGGCATAAATGAGAGTTGAGATAATTTTGTTGCTTAGTGTATTCACAAAAAAATAATTTTTATTTTTTAGCATTGGATATTGATACAATACATTTGCTTAATAATGAAAATACTAATCACGGAGATGCTGAATGCGTAGAAATCTTAACTCCTTGTAAGTAACAATTGTAAAAAATTTTGTACGTTACGTTAAATGTTTTAATATATGTTCTTATTCTTGTATTCTGGTAAACATTTTTGAAGAATTTTTATAGGAATTAAAACGTTTTTTAGAAATATAGAAAATAAGTTTTCTTATAGATTTTCATATATAAGAATTTGGAAATTGTATAAAAATCACAAAAATTTCTTGAAAGTTAAAAAATTCTAAAATTTATAAGATTCATATAAAATTTTAAAGAAAAAATAAGAAGTGTCAAAGAAAAACGTTTTTCTTTAACATTTAACAAGAGTTAAAAAATTTTTTTTAGAATTCTATAATTTTTCAGATTTTTTACATAAATTGTTTTTAATTTCTGTGTAATCTTAAAACTTTTTGCAAATTTTTTCAAATTTTTTGTATCTTGAAATATTTCATAATTTACATACATGAAACATTTTAAATACAATTGTATATTTTCTCAATATTTTTGAAAACTGTTCCAATTCGTAGAAGCACAATGGACTGCAGTCTGCGTGCCACAACGGCTTTCAGCCGTCTCTTCAGTTATATTATTATTATTAATATTATTATTACTTCAATTCCTATAAAAATTTATAAAAAAATTTTTACCATATAAAAATCATTAAATCTACTTTTAATTTTAGCTTGTGATATAAGACATACTATACAGAGTGTTTTTGTATAAGTGGCCACCCCTTTTCAGCTCGTAAACTAACAGAGATAGACCCAATAAATGCAATATCAAATTAAATGGGTTGAACTTAACTTTGTGATTAACCACTGTACTCATAACAATGTTAGGTTCGAGCCATTTAATTTGATATTACATTTATTGGGTCTATCTCTGTTAGTTTACGAAATAAAAGGGGGTGGCCACTTATACCTATACAGGACATCTTCTATAAAGAAACATTTTTACAGCAAAGCAGACAGAAGATAACAATTTGGATGATGATTCTGAATATTATCCATCGAATGAATCCGATTCAGAATCTTATGACGAAGGTTTTGATGCTAATGACAATAACACAGAACCAGTTAATATTAACAAATCAAATAATTCGAATACATCTCTGGAAATAAATAAGTCAGTAGAAGTACCAGCAGGAGGAGTGCTTGATGATAAAGATTTGTGCGTTCCAACTTCGTCTAGCAGTAGTAAGGATAAGAAAACGAATTGCTGTTTTTTTTGTAAAAAATTACAGACAAAAATTGCACGTCATTTGGAGACTGTCCATTCCAATGAATCTGAAGTTAAAAAGTTCAGTTTACTACCAAAAAAATGTGTTGAACGGTTAAAAATAATAGATACCATTAGACGCAAAGGAAACTTTCAATATAACGTTGATAGTAACATAAGCAAAGGCGATTTAATCGTTTGTCGAAGACCACAGGCATCAAAAAATAGGAGCAGTACAGATTATTTACCCTGTGCAAAATGTCATGGCTTTTTTTCCAAGATCTCGATTCGCAATCATTTTTACCGATGTACTGGCCGTAATAGTAAACATAATAAAGCTGTATCTGTTTTGGGACGTGCAATTTTAGGTAGAATACACAACGTAGCTTGTAAAAAGTTACGATCTGTAATATTTCCTGTCTTGAGAGAAGACGATGTATGTCGTGTAATAAGATACGACAAACTTATTATTTTATACGGTAATAAATTATGCGTCAAGTATAAACTTCAGCATCAAAACGATATGATCCGCAGTTATTTAAGATTATTAGGACGTTTTATGTTAACTATTAAAGAAAGAAACAAAAATGTAACTGATCTTGAATCCGTATATTGTCCACAATTATATGATGATGTCATTAGAGCGGTTAATATAGTAGCGGGTTTAGATGAAAATATTGGTATCTATTCAAAACCTACTACAGCAGCTAATTTAGGAACATTATTAAAAAAAGTTGGTAACTTACTTATTATGGAATGTATAAAAAATCAAGATCATGAAAAAAAAGCTATGGTTAAAGACTTTTTAGATTTATTGATACATGATGAAGATTATGGTACCAGTGTTAATAAAACGGTTATGGAAACACGTTTGCAACATGAAAGACAAAAAAATGATGATCTTCCATCATTGAATGATATAGCTAAGTTATACATGTATTTAAAATACAAACGACAGGAAGCGTTTAATGACTTAAGAAAAGAATACACATATAATACTTGGAAGATATTGGCTGAATGTACATTAACTTCAGTTCAGTTATTCAACCGGAGACGAGCAGGTGAAATTGAACGCACGCATATAGTAGATTTTGAACAATACAGAGGTATTGATCCGCATACATCTGATAGTCTCTTTAAAAAGATTTCATCACGGGCCAAAAATGCAGCAAAGAAATACGTACGATTTGTTATTAGAGGAAAACTTGGTCGCTCCGTACCTGTCCTATTAAACTCAGATTTATTGGAATGTATAAAAACAATACTAGAATTTCGTGATCGCGCTAAAGTTCCTGCAGGAAATCCATATGTTTTTGGTATGCCAAGCTACAATTTAAAACAATTTAAGTATTTGAGAGCTTGCATTCTAATGAGAAAATTTTCTGAGGAGTGCAACGCAGAAGTTGCACATTTATTAAGAGGTACTAAACTAAGGAAGCACGTAGCTACATTTTGTGCAGGCATGGAGCTTGCTGATACTGAAATATCTGATCTTGCAAACTTTATGGGACACGCAGAAAAAATACACAAAGAAGTATACAGGCAGCCTATTATTAGTCGTGATATTTTAAATATAACACAGCATTTGGAAGCAGCTCATGGACATAATACATCTCAAGATTCAGAAGAAGATTCTAGTGATTCTAATAATGGATACAGTAGCAATAACGATACAGAAGGCAATAAAGAAGGAAATAATAAAACTATAACTGAAGGTAAACACACTACTTTATTAAGGGTAATGTTAGCTTTTTTAAAGTCATACATCGTATTATTGTTATATTTTGATGAATTGAAAATCAATATTTCCCATATATGTAGTTTTTTCAAATCAATAATATTATGGTTTACATATAAAGCGTTTTAATATAAAAATGTTAAATTTGTCAATGTAGATATAGAAGATATTCTAAGAGACTTCACGTAACATCTATTAATAGCAGATTCTTCAGAAGAAATAATAATTTATTCTGAGATTAAAATTCTAATACCAAAATGTCGAGGCTGTAAAATTTTTGAAATAAAAAGGATTTAAATTTGACAAATCAACCGGTCCGAAATTCACATGTTCAGATATGGATATTAAACAGCAGTGTGCATGTATCTAAATACGATTCTTACTTTTTATATTAATTTTGCATACACCTTCAAGTTATAATGCCACATCAAAGTGCGCAAATTTCAGATAATTTAATTCGCGGATTTTAAACCATTCTCATTTGAAAATTACTGCAGCATCAATATTTTGATATTAGAATTTTTGTCTCAAAATGATTTCAAAAATCTACTTTTAACGGGTGTCATATGAAATTTAAAGCATTCTGTATGTCAACGCAACACATGTTTTAATTACAGAAACAAATGATAGTAACTCATTTATTGAATACCAATTAGAAAATATAGACAAACCAAAAACCAAAAGACGTTCCAGTAAGTATTATATTAACATTTATTTTATTTTTGATTCGTTTTTGTAACATAAAATTGTAAACTGTCTTGTAGTAGATATAGTGTAGCGCAAGATATATTACAATTTATATATTGATTCTAAGTACTTTATTGTGTAATAAATTGAAATTTTGAATCCTACAAGTAACTAACATTTTTTTCTAGGTTCTCCATATGGACGTACAAAACGAATACGATGGAATGAAAATGAAAAAACGGTGGTGTTAACAGCATTTGATGAAATTATGAGAAGTGGCAAGCTGCCTTCTTTGCGAGCAATTCATGAAGTCAAAGTAAAGAATCCTTGTTTAAAACATAGATCGTCTCCGCAAATAAAAACATGGCTACACAATCAATTTAAAAAAATGAAACAAGCAGAATAATCTTATTTTCTTAATTGTGTTCTTACATGTTTTTTTTCTTTATACTCAGTAATCTAAAAGTAATATGAGAGCTTCTACAATGTTTATTACATATTTAACAATTGGTTACTTTCATGATCTATGTCTATTGTAAGTTCTGAAAATAAAGTACGTTACACGCATATAACGAATGCTGCTCTTTAAATTGTCTGTCATGATTGACAAGGAGTATGTACAATTATATAGTTACGAAATAAAGCTAATTAGAACGATTACGTGTAATAAAACCTATTTTTATCTTAACCTTTCTTCATCGAATCAGTATTTCAATTTTCTCATGAAAAATGAGTGCCGGTTCAACAGATTTATCACTAAGTCATTATACTCTTCTCTCTCTATCACTAATGCAATACGTATTTTAAATTGACGTTGAACCAAAAATTTAACGACTAAATTGAGATATAAAGATAATTCTAATGATTGTGGTGTAATTAATTTTAAAAACTATGTCTTAGAGGTCACATCTCTTTGCTTCTGAAAGCAAACAGCTGTAAATGCTGAAAATAAGATATCATACATTACACACATATAAATGCTACATTTAAAATTTTCTAACTGTTATGGTTGAAGTGTACACGAATATCGTCATGAAATAAAGCTAATTAGGTCAAATGTACTTATTAAAACTGTTTTTATCTTCCCTCCACCAAATGTGTATGTCACTTTTACCGGTGAAAATGCGCTTTGTTTTCTTTAATTTGTCACTAAGGCGTAACTATTTCGATTCTGTTGTAAATACAATATAAATTTTTAATGAATTGACATTTGGAACAAGTATTTAATGAATAAATGTGTATACGAGAGTACTTCTATGGCTGTATATAGCATGATTAATTTTACAAGTTGAATTGTAGAGGTTACAGAGTCTGAATTCAAGAGTGTGTAATTCATCTAATAAATAAGATAAGTTTATTTTGAATACAGTTTATTATAATAATTTCATTTTAACGTTATTAAAATAAACAGCGTTCAAAATAAACTTACCTTATTTATTAATTGAATTGCACACTTCTGAATTCAGAGAGACAACATAAAACTGTGACCTTTACAACTCAGCTTGTATAATTAATATTCACGTATATTCGTTTATTCATTAAATACTTGTATCAAACTTTTATTCATTCAAAATTTATATTGCATTAACAACAGAATCAAAATAATTTGACTTAGTGTCAGATTAGAGAAAGCGAAGCATATTTTCACTAATACAAGTGACATACATTTTTGAAGGAGCAGGGGAGATAAAAACAGGTTTAATTACGTGCATTTGGCCTAATTAGCTTTATTTTGTAACCATATTTTTGTATGTACATACAGTCGTGTTCATTATAGTTGCGACACTTTTTCTTCGATGGTTTTTGGAATGTAGCCTTGCTCATCGAGCGGTGAACGTAATTAGTTGGATCCACAAGTAAGAACCAATTATGTTCTCAGCTCTTGTTATAGTTGCGTGTTCAGAGACGCATCTAAGAAAAAGTGTCGCAACTATAATGCAGGCAACTGCACAGTTGTAAGCTAAAAGGTTGCAACACATTTTCTTCGATGGTTAGATGGTTCGATGCTTAATTGGTTGGATCCACAGGTAAGAACCAATGACGTACACCATTTGATGAGCAAGTCTACATTCCACAAACAATCAAAGAAAACGTGTTGCAACCTTTTAGCTCACGACTGTACAATTGTGTTCATTATAATTGCGATACTTTTTTTTATGGTTTTTGGTATGTAGACTTACTCATCGAGCGGCAAACGTAATTGGCTAGATCTAAAGGTAAGAACCAAGTCGCGGTCATTGTCCTAGTTTACACCGAGCACTTGATACGCGCACTAACTAGTAATGTTCTATTAATTATCTTAATTTCGGAAATAAATTTGAAAAATAGTATATTAAGTTGGTACAATATGAATTGAGATAATAAAATATATGTATTATATATACACGCATTGTCGAAAGTATGATAAATTAATAGAAAGTTACGAGTTAGTACGCGTATCAAGTGCTCGGTGTAAACTAGGCCATTAGAGTTGCAACACTTTTTCTTTGATGGTATTTGGAATGTAGCCTTGCTCATCAAGCGGCAAACGTAATTGGTTCTTACCTGTGGATCCAACCAATTACGTTCACCGATGAACAAGTCTACATTCCGAAAACCATTAAAGAAAAAGTGCTGGTCATAAGAGTTGCAAAACTTTTTCTTCGTTGGTTTTTAGAATGTAGACTTGCTCATCGAGCGACGAACGTAATTGGTTCTTACTTGTGGATCCAGCCAATTACGTTCGCCGCTTGATGAGCAAGTCTAAATTCCAAATCCTTCAAAGAAAAAGTGTCGCATCTATAATGAACACGATTGTACATACGTTATCTTATTTTTAGTATTTACACAAGCGGTCATTAATGCCTTCCCTAAAGAGGTTAGGCGCGTTCCAGACATACGCATCGCATCTAGGTGTTTATCACATATGATTGTTAAATCTAACCAATCTGGCAAGTCAGATTTAACAATCATGTGTGATGAACATCTAGATGCGATGCGTGTGTCTGGAACGCGCCTAATCTCCTCAGGGAAGGCATTAATGACCGCTTGTGTACAATACACATGGATCTTGAAGGGTGACACCGTTTTGGACACAGCACGATTGGACAATACTACTCAGAGTGTTTGACCAGTGGAAAAACTCTAGGCATCGGCCGCTGTGAGTGTTGGTGTCCAATCGTGCGCACCTCATCATTCCGTTTGTTTTCTGTTCCTGAACTCCCTAAATTAGTTTAAACTTAAAATGAAATAGGTATATGTTTAAAAATTAGAGAAAGCAAGAAAGAACGTTCAGTGTAGTCTAGTGCAGGAATAGAAAACAAGCGTAATAAATGCATCAAGTTTCTAAACATAAAACAAATGTTATAGTAAAGATTGGTTTATGCAGGCCATAACCGCTAACTTATGCCGGAATCTGTAAGAAATTGACCAATCATAATCAATTATTCTTTTATACATCAATTATGATTGGTTAATTTCTTACAGATTCCGGCATAAGTTAACGGTTAAGGCTTGCATAAACCAACCTTAAAGGTTGGTTTATGCAGGCCGTAACCGCTAACTTATGCCGGAATCTGTAAGAAATTGATCAATCATAATCAACTTATAGAAAAATAATCAACTATGATTGGCCAATTTTTTACAGATTCCGGTATAAGTAAGCGGTTGCGGACTGCATAAACCAACCTTAACTTTCACGTTTCTTTTATATGATTTTAACATTTATTTCATTAATTAAACTTCTTAAACCATTAGAGATAACCTTAAACCTCTTAACCTTACAGCTGTCAAACTGCATGTGAATGAGCGAGCGTGAAATATATATTTACATTAAAATGAAGCAATATAATTATTTACATTGCTTTCATCTAATGTTAATGTTTATGTTACGCTCGCCCATTCACGTGCAGTTTGACAGATGTATGGTTATAAGATTATGATCCTTGGATTAATTAATAAAATAAATGTTAAAACCATATAAAAAAAAATGTGACATTTATTAGATGTTTGTTTCATGTTTAGTAATTGAGCGAGTCCCAGTTGCGCACAAACTCGATCGGACACCATAAATCACGTAATTTAACCTAACTCAACCAATGGAAATACTCTATGCATCGGCCGCTATGATTGGTGGTGTCCAATCGGGTCTGTGCCCAACTGGGACGCTCCCTAGTAATTTGATGCTTTCATGATCTACGTATATTGTAAATACTGAAAATAAGATATGTTACATTACACACATATAAATGATGCGCTTCAAATTTTCTAACTGTTATGTTAAAAGTGTATATGAATATGGTCATCAAATAGAGCTAATTAGGCGCGTAATTAAATTTATTTTTATTTTCCCTTTTTCCTCAAATTTGTATGTCACTTTTACTAGTGAAAATATGTATCGTTTTTTCTGATTTGCCACTAAGTCATAATTATTTTGATTCTATCGTTAATGCAATTTGAATTTTTAATGAATTAACGTTTGTAAAAAGTATTTATATGAATAAAGGAATATACGAGAATACTTGTAATGCCTGCAGTATGATTAAATTTACAAGCTGAGTAGTAGAGGTGACAGCATTGTGAACTCTCTCTGAATTCACAAGAGTGTAATTCAATTTGTAAATGAGGTAAGTTTGTTTTGAATAACTTTTAATATATTAACGTTAAAATAAAATTATTATAATGAGCAGCATGCAAAATAAACTTATTTTATTTATTAATTGAATTACATACTTCTGAATTCAGAGAGATTCCGCAAATCTATGACTTCTATAATTTAACTTGTAAAACTAATCATACTACAGGCATTAGAAGTATTCTCGTATATTCATTTATTCATTAAATACTTGTTTCAAACATCAATGCATTAAAAATTTAAATTGCAATTAAATTGCAATTGCAAAATATAAATTACAATTAATGACAGAATCAAAATAATTATGACATTGGCAGATTAATATGAGCGATGCATATTTTCACTAGTAAAAGCGACACATTCGAAAAAGGAGGGAAAATAAAAGCAGATTTAATTATGCGCATTTGGCCTAATTAGCTTTATTTCATGTCCATATTCATGCACATTTCAATCATAACAGTTAGAAAATTTGAAGTGTAAAATCCATATGTGTGTAATGTATGATATCTTACTTTCAACATTTACAAAACACATGAATCATTAAAGTAATTATTTCTAAACGTTCCAATAACTCTCACATTTTTTTTATACGGTTTTAATATTATTTTTATTAATTAAACCAAGGGACATAACCACGTAACCTTTCATCTGTCAAACTGCATGAAAATGAGCGAGCGTGATATATACATTAACATTAAATGAAGGCAATATAAATATGCTGTGATTAACAAACAGCTTCTTTATATTGCTTTCGTGTAATATTTTACGTTTGCTTATTCTCATGCAGTTTGACACATGTAAGGATATGAGCAAGTTAGATTATGTTTTTTGGTTTAATTAATAAAAATAATATTAAAACCGTATAAAAAGAATGTGAGAGTTACTGAAACGTTTAGTAATTGTTTACTTTAATAATCTACGTGTTTTTTAAATGCTGAAAGAGAGATATGATACATTATACACCTATGGATTCTTCTCCTTAAATTTCCCAACTGTTTAGATTAAAGTGTATACAAATACAGTCATGAAATAGAGCTAATTAGGCCCTATGCGCGTAATTAAACCTGTTTTTATCTTCCCTCTTTCCTCGAATGTGTATGTCACTTTTATTAGTGAAAATATGTATCGCTTTTCCTGATCTGCCACTTAATCATAATTATTTTGATTCTGTCGTTAATGCAATTTGAATTTTTAATGAATTTACGTTTGTAAAAAGTATTTAATGAGTAAAGGAATATACGAGAATAATTGTAATGCCCGCAGTATGATTAAATTTACAAGCTGAGTAATAGAGGTGACAGCATTGTGGAGTCTCTCTGAATTCACAAGAGTGTAATTCAATTAATAAATAGTAAGTTTATTTTGAATGGCTTTTATTATAATAACGTTAAAATAAAATTATTAAAACGAACAGCATTCAAAATAAACTTTTTTTATTTATTAATTAAATTACATACTTCTGAATTCAGAGAGATTCCGCAAAGATGTGACTTCTATAACTCAGCTTGTAAAATTAATCACACTACAAGCATTAGAAATATTCTGGTATATTCATTTATTTATTAAATTCATGTTTCAAACGGCAATTCATTAAAAATTTAAATTACATTCATGACAGAATCAAAATAATTATGACTTATTGGTATATCAACATAAGCGGTGCATATTTTCACTAGTAAGTGACACATGTATTCGAGGAAGGAGGGAAGATAAAAACAGGTTTAATTACGCGCATTCGGCGTAATTACTTTTATTTTGGGGTCATATTTATGTATGTACACTTCAATCATAACGAAATTTGAAGTGCAACATTCATATGTGTATAATATATGCTATCTTATTTTCAGCATTTACAATACACGTGGATCATGAATGCATCAAGTTAATAAACATGAAAAAAACGTATTAAAACTCTCACGTTTTTTTTATGTGATTTTAACATTTATTTTATTAATTAAATCATTGGACATAACCTCTTAACCTTACAGTTGTCAAACTGCATGAGAACGAGCGAGCGTGAAATATATATTTACATTTAAAAAAAACAATGTAACAATTTATATTGCTTTCATCCAATGTTAATGTATATCTCACGCTCATTCTCATGCAGTTTGACAGGTGTAATGTAGTAGTTCTATTAAAACTTTCACGGTTCTTTTATGTGTTTTTAACATTTATTTCATTAATTAAACCGTTGGACATAACCTCTTAACCTTACAGCTGTCAATTTGCATGAGAATGAGCGAGCGTGAAATATATATTTACATTAAAAGAAAGCAATATAACAATTTATATTGCTTTCATCTAATGTTAATGTATATGTCACGCTCCTTTTCATGCAGTTTGACAGGTGTAAGGTATGAGGTTGTATCCCTTGGATTAATTAATGTAATAAATGTTAAAATCATATAAAACGCATGTGACACTTATTAGGACGTTGTTTCATGTTTAGTAATTTTATGCTTTCTTAATCAACGTATATTGTAAATGCTGAAAATAAGATATATGTGTTTACATTACACACATATGAATACTGTTCTTAAAATTTTGTTATGTTTGAAGTATACTTATATGAATATGGTTACAAAATATATCTAATTAGGCCAAATGCGCGTAATTAAACCTGTCTTTTTCTTCCTTCTTTCTTCTAATGCAAGATATTAAAATGGGAAGCATATACTCTTGCCTAGTCGCATAAGCATAATTATATGTATTAGTTTATTAGAACATGCATAAACGGCTTTTTATAATAAGCTATTAGTCGGTATTACAATTTATAAGTCGTAAGAATTGATCAATCACCGTTAAATACTTTTTTCCCATTTGACTGTGATTGGTCAATTTTTATGGCCTATGACTTATGATACCAACTAATAGCTTATTATAGAATGCCTATAAGGTGAACCAATTTGAACCATCCAATTTTCTTATGCATACAGTTATGCAGCAATGCAAGAGTGTGTGCGTCACGTTTTAGACTGTATGTTCCGATATGTATCGTATATACAGAAAAATTATAATTTACGTATCATAATTTATATATTTTTAGCACAGATAGTGAATTTTGGATCGTTTATTGATATTTCGATTTTTGTCCTCAAAATACATGTTTTCTGCGAAACATTCATTTGGAGGACACTTCTTCCGATGACCTCAAAAGCGGCGATGTACCGCTATAAATATTAATGAGGACTGTCCTCAAAAACAGCAATTTATAGGTACGTAAACGAGGACGGTCCTCAATAAATACAAATGTCCTCGAAAAATTTGTTTTTTCGAAAAAAATGTCCTCAAAAACTTCAATTTACAAACATATATATATATATATATATATATATATATATGTTACAGTTAAAACCCGAAATCCGTCAAAACCCGAATTTACTGGTAAATTCTAGTTTTAACTAAGCCAGCTCGGCAATTCGCGTTCTAACTGAAATAATGTAGTCAAAACTAGAATTGACCGAGTGCTTTAGTAAATTCGCGTTTTAACTGAAACAATTCAGTTAAAACTAGAATTGACTGACCGCTTTAGTAAATTCGCGTTTTAACTGAAACAATTCAGTTAAAACTAGAATTAACTGACCGCTTTAGTAAATTCGCGTTTTAACTGAAACAATTTAGTTAAAACTAGAATTGACTGTTCGCTTAGTGAATTCGTGTTCTAACGTGTCGCCGGCGCGCTTGTCAATTGTTTACGTGCAGTCGTGCAAGTCAGATGTGTTCGGATGTTCTTTCTGCGCAGACATTGGCGATGAGTGACAAAATGGAATGTGAGAATTTGTCTAGAAAAAGCTGGACATTGCGTTTCCTGGAGGAATTGCTAACTTTAGAAAGGAAGGAAAGTCACTATAATGTGATGAAAAGAGATGAATACGATAAGTTATTAGCGGAGACTGAAGAAGCTAAAGCTGCAATAAAGAAGACGCCTTTGCAATACCGAAGAGTTAAAAGATTTGATGTTTTTGAAATCGGTGGAACGAAAAAGTTGATTTCAAAAGACGAACCAGTCAAGTATTATTTGCCAGCAGAAGAAATATACGACGTCATAGAAAGTGCGCATATAGCTGTAGGACATGGAGGTCGAGACAGAATGAAGAAGGAAACATCGAGGAAATACGCCAATATAACTAATGAAATGATAAATATTTTTTTGTCAATGTGCGAAACTTGTCAACAAAAAAGAAGCAAGCGCAAGAAAGGTTTGGTTTCTAAGCCGATCCTTCACTCAGAAATGAATAGCCGTTGTCAAGTAGATTTAATCGACATGCAATCTCAGGCTGATGAACAATTTAAATTTATTATGGTTTACCAAGACCATTTAACGAAATTTATCTTACTGCGAGCGCTCCAGAGCAAAAGAGCTGAAGAAGTTGCTTTGCAACTTACTGATATTTTTTTGACATTTGGAGCTCCCTGTATTTTACACTCTGATAATGGTAGAGAATTTGTCAATTCTGTCATAGAAGAGTTATTTACATATTGGCCGGAGTTAAAAGTTGTTCACGGAAAGCCAAGACATAGCCAAAGTCAGGGTTCAGTTGAAAGAGCCAACCAGGACATAGAAAACATGTTGGCTTCATGGCTGAAAGACAACAATACCACCAAATGGTCGAATGGTCTTAAATTTGTACAATTTATGAAAAATAGAGCACTTCATTTTGGAATCAAACAATCACCTTATAAAGCAATGTTTGGAATTGAACCAAGAGTTGGACTGACGACATCATCATTGCCATCTGATATGATTACAAATATCCATGATGAAAATGACCTTCAGAACATAATCGAGCAGATGAATACAGAGCACGAGGAAACTGAAATAGCTGAAGAAGTACAAGAAGATGAAGCGGAGGCGATGCTAACTACAATATCGTCAAACATCTCCTTAGCCAGGAAGGAAGCCAAAGAAAATTTGGAGAAATAGGCCAAAAGAATGCAATTGATTTCCGATGCAACTCATTCTCCGATTGATATAGGAGCTAATATCATTATACACATTCCAGATGTTGACAGAGGAAAGGCAGACTTACGAAATCTCATAGGTATCGTTCTTGAAAGAAATGAAGATGGATTATACAAAATTGGCACAAAGGACGGAATTCTAAATAAATTATATTGCAGGTAAGTTTGGTGAATTTCCAAGCCGATTAATAATTCAGAAAATATGTTACATTAATATTTTTTTCAGATCTGAATTTGATATATCTCCTCAAATATTCTTGACTCAAGAACAAGTGCCGAAACAGGAAATTTCCTTGAGAACTGCAGCTAGAAAAGGCGCCGTTGGTACAGGACAAGGCTTTGTCCGCTGTGCTTGCACAAAAAATTGTACTTCAAAGCGTTGCTTTTGTATGAAAAAGGGCAATCTTTGCAACTCTAAATGCCATAACAGTATGCCTTGTAAGAATAAGTAGTTTTTGAGCTTATAAATCTATTTTCTAATTTCTAATTTCATCCAGTTATTCGTAGCATTTAGTTTTAAAGGTGAAAGATACAGTATTATATAAAAAAATATTATTATTAGGTATTATTACTTATTAAGTTTTTTACTTATAATATTATTACTTATATTACCTATTACTTATATTATATTATTACTTATAATATTATTACTTATATAATTACTTTAATTAAAATTTTAACTTCACTGACAATTTATTTTATAAAAATTTTGTTTGAAATGTTTCTCTTCTCTCCTATATAATCAACATAATAAAAATGTTTGTTACGGAATAAGTTACAAAACCAATATAACCTGACTGAAATGATAATAAACATCATCAATCAGCATTATTTCAATATAATTGTAATGCAAGAATCTTAATTTTTATTTTGTGAATATTATACATATATGTGTTACGTCCAACACCGAAAGGCGACACGTTAGAATGCGAATTCACTAAGAGCAATCAGTCAATTCTAGTTTTAACTGAATTGTTTCAGTTAAAACGCGAATTTACTAAAGCGGTCAGTCAATTCTAGTTTTAACTGAATTGTTTCAGTTAAAACGCGAATTTACTAAAGCACTCGGTCAATTCTAATTTTGACTAAATTATTTCAGTTAGAACGCGAATGTACTAAAGCACTCGGTCAATTCTAGTTTTGACTACATTATTTCAGTTAGAACGCGAATTGCCGAGCTGGCTTAGTTAAAACTAGAATTTACCAGTAAATTCTGGTTTTGACGGATTTCGGGTTTTAACTGTAACATATATATATATATATACAGGATGATTCAGGTCGCTCGGAAGATTTTGCACTTACGTATTCCTCATGAAAAATTGAGTCGGAAATGTTAATAGCAAAATGTTGAGGGGTCAATAGTTTTTAAACGGTGAGCGTTTAAAAGTATCCAACCACAGGGCGTGATGTTGGCGCCGTTAAGGGCGGCACAACCAAGCGGCCAGCCGGGCGCTTTGGCGGATACCGGCACGGTGTCAAACTTCAAGTATTGTAAAAGTTCCATGAAATCTCTATTAACATCTTACGTTTAGTTTAATTGACAAGAAGTAATGTCAGTTGCAAACTCGTTAAAACATCAATTATCTGAATAAGAAAATGTGTGTTTTTAAAATACATTTTGTGTGTAAACAAATAAATTGATAAATAAAATCAATATTAATTATGTTATCTGATGAAATAATATTAAAAGCTTTCCAAACATTTCCAAAACTTGTTTGTCAAAAGTTTTATCAAAAACAATATTGGAAAAAATTTACATTTGAAATAATACACTCGACAGCAAAATTAAAGGCTCATCTATTCCGACTCCGAAAAATAGGCGTAATTCAAGAGAGTGTAAAAATGATCGTAAAAAATGTTAAAAAAAGCATTTTGAAGCTTGAAATCTCTAATTTTGAGATTGATAAGTCATTAAACGATTTACAGATTGTTTACGAAGTTACGCGGATTCAAATGGGGATAGATCAAATCTCTAAATGTTTTACAAATTTTGCAAAGCACCACGACATGAAATAAAAATTGCACGCAAATGTGATTTACAGCATTCGAAAGCGTAAATCTGAATCTTTAATTTGCTTACTTGTTGAGTGTTGTACGATTGTTTTCCCTGAGTTATGCAACACTGAAGCAAAAATGGCCTTTTTTTGCATCAATAATTAAATAATTCAGTGAATAAAAATCGTACAACACTCAACAAGTGCGCAAATTAAAGGTAAAGATTTACGCTTTTGAATGTTGTAAACCGCATTTTTGCAAAATTCGTAAAAAAAAATCCAACAAATGTCAAAATCTTGTGCAAATTTTGCCAAGTTGCACAGCGTGAAATAAAAGTCGCAAACAAATGCAGTTTACAGCATTCGAAAGCGTGAATTTTTACCTTTAATTTGCGTATTTGTTGACTGTTGTACAATTTTTTTTCACTAAGTTATTCAGCACTGAAGCAAAAATGGTTTCTTTTTTCAATGTTGAATAATTCGATGAATACAAATCGTACAACGCTCAACAAGTGCGCAAATTAATGGTAAAGATACACGCTTTCAAACGTTGTGAATAGCATTTGTGTGATATTTTTAGTTCACGTTAAATAAACTCGCAAAATTCGTAACAAATTTTGCCGCATCTTTATTTTTATCCGTATAGCTCCGTAAAAGATATGTTTTCAAAGTCGATATTAAAAATATGCAGAAACATTAAACTGCAAAATGCGTTTTCATGTAACGAAGTTCTCTCTCGATCGTTGTATCATTTCAATCGTGATAGTCGTAAACGCTTCATCAATTTGATCACTCATTGGCAGTATTTACAGGCATGCGATGCACATATTCTTATTGTTTTCCGTAATAAGAAACCATGATATTAAATCTGGTGACTTCGTTGACTACGCTCGAGAATTTCCACAGTCAAACCACAGATCTTTTCGGTTTAAAATTTACCGTGTGCGTTTTGCATTGTGTTGCTTCGTCATGTGGAAATCACTTAATACGTTGCTTTTCCATAATATATCCAATGATATATCTTCAAATAATTCGGACAAATCTTCAGAGAAAAAAATCACTATAAATATCGCCATCAATTTTTGTAGGAAGTTTGAATGGTTCGATGTGCACATACATACTTTATGGTTATTCTTCTATTTTTTTAACATACTAGTCATTAATTATTCTACAATTATTTTTTAAATTATCTAACATTAAAGACGATATGTAAAAGTGTAAACGCGACTATAAAATGGCAACTTTTTAAAATTAGGTAAATTAATTTTCTAAATAAACATAACGCTAACTACAACAATTTCACCAAATGTTAAATTGACTACCACAATAATAAATAATTTCAATTTCCGAGTTTAAAAAATCAAGTTTAAATAATCTCAAAATATCAATACATTTTAAATCATCGCAACAAAATTACAATTTAAAATAAAATAGTGATATATTCAAATATTTTTGGAAATAACCTCTAGTGAAAATAATGAATAAATAAGTGATCCGAAAATAAATTATAGTCATTGAAAACAAGTAAATGTGCACTGCTACATTATTTTAAAGGCCACATTATTTTAAAATATTCGAAATTATTTTATTGCATCCAATGCTTTAATTACTAATTATAACAAAGTAAATGATGAAGTACATTTATTTTTATTAAAAGTAATAGTTGCCAATAATTTTAGTATAGCTTCTTCAGTTAACAATTTTCTAGTACAAGACTAGGGTCTATCTTCCTTATGATTAGTGATCCAATATTTCTTATCCGATTAATAATTGCAGAATTACATTTTCATTAGAATGTCTGAAAATTGGAAAACATTGGATGAATAATCTTGCAGTAGCGTCTACAAGAAGCAGAGAGAAGAAAATGAGCGCCATTTCCATAAAAATCTACTGCTATTCTTCGGCAAATTTCAACGAATCATATCGAATGATGCACATTTGTTTCTCTGTGTACATATGTATAATAACAAATTGTCATGACAAAGAAATGTTAAAAAAATAAAAATTAAAAGAAAATCAAATATCCACGTTTTTCTGTCTTCAAAGAGTCAATTTTATTTTCAAAAAAATTGTCATGGAGTATTCAGCTCAAGAATATTGTGAGATAATAATATTGTACGGCGAGTGTGGAAGAAGCGCAGAAGCTACTGCAAGGTTATACGCTGAACGTTTTCCGAATCGCAGACATCCTAGTACAAATGTAATTTTGCGATTAATAAATCGGGCAAGAAATATCGGATCACTAAAACCATTACAGGCAATAAATGGCCCTGAGCGTCGTGCTAGAAATGTAGCAAATGAAGAAGCTGTGCTTCAGGCAATTGAAGAAGATCCAATGAGGAGCATTCGGAATGTTTCAAAAATGCTTAATTTGTCATTTTCGACAACGCAGCGAATCTTAAAAAATAATGAGATGCATGCTTACCACTTTTCACGTGTACAAAATTTAATGCCTTTGGATTATAATAAAAGAATAAATTTTTGTATGTGGATTCTGCAATGTCATAGAGAAGATCCTCATTTTGTGGAAAATATCATGTTTACTGACGAGTCGATGTTTACGAGAGATGGCATTTTCAATACACATAACTTTCATTTTTATGCAGATGAAAATCCGCATGTGTATAACATTGGCAACTATCAACACAAATTCAGTATTAATTTGTGGGCTGGCATATACAAAAATTCTGTGGTAAGTATTCTTAATATGTATGTTATAATATTAAATGTTATAATAATAAATACTTTACCTTTTACTTTGTTATGTTAGAAATAAAGCAATGAATGCAATAAAATGGATTTCGAATATTCTAACATAATGTGGCATTTAAAATAATATAGCAATGCACGTTTATTTGCTTTTAAAGATTAGAATTTATACCTTATTTCCAAAATTATTTATCACTATTTCATTTTACCAATTTTTAAAAGTTGCCATTTTATAATCGCATTTACATTTTTACATATTGTCTATAACGTTAAGTACTTTAAAGAATAATTGTGGAATAATTAATGACTAGTATGTTGCAAAAATAGAAGAATAACCATAAAGCATGTATGTGCAGATTGGACCATTCGAACTTCCTGCAAGAGTTAATGGCGAAATTTATAGTAATTTTCTCTCTGAACATTTGTCCGAACTACTTGAGGATATATCATTAGAGGAGCGACGTGCTATGTGGTTCCAACACGACGGAGCACCTTCACATAATGCAAGGCGCACGCGGGAAACTTTAAATAGGAAATATCCTAATATGTGGATTGGCCGTGGAGGTCCTCGAGCATGGCCAGCGAGGTCACCTGATT
The DNA here is from genome assembly GCF_016802725.1 of Solenopsis invicta. Classification (NCBI taxonomy): domain Eukaryota; kingdom Metazoa; phylum Arthropoda; class Insecta; order Hymenoptera; family Formicidae; genus Solenopsis; species Solenopsis invicta. The sequence continues at coordinate 5,722,934 of NC_052666.1, forward strand.
TGACACCCCTTGATTTTTTTTTATGGGGAACTATAAAAGAGTACGTGCCTATAAATACTGTCGAGGAACTAAATTACCGTATTATTGAAGCGTTTGCGAATATCACACCTGAAATGTTAGAACGATTAAAACAGAGCTTTATTAGACGTGCTGAATTGTGTATTGAAATGGCTGGTGGGCATTTCGAACACTTATTATAAAACTTGAAACATTATTATTCATTTAATTATTTATTTTAATTATTTATTCATTATTTATTTTTTTACTATTTATTTATTTGTTTATTTATTTAACTTCATTTAATTGCGTGTTCATCTAAAAAATTTGAATCAAAGGCTCATATAGAATTTTTGATTCGCGACGATAACCGTGTTATCAACACGAGAAATTGTTATACAAGATATTATTACAGTTAATTTATTGAAATGTACTAGCTTTTAAGAAGAAAAATATAAAATATTATTGTGGCTAGTTCCCGCAATTATTTTTATCGATTTAGTTTCTTCGATATCATCTTTGTAAATGACTATTTCGTTTATTTATTTCATTAATTAATATATTGTTTCCATGTGCTTTCGTTAAAAATAATGTAAAATTGAAAAATAAATTAAATTAAATACTGTGACTGTGGTCTTGATTAAAATAATTTTGTCCAATGGATTCTTTTTGTATTCAACTGTTCTTCGTTTTCAGGCGAGAATGTATAGAACTCCGATATGTCTAAAATTTTTTCTTTATTTTTGAGTGGTCAATAAAATGATTTCCCGTCACAGATGGTAGAAGAACTATGAGAATCAGAAGCAAAAAGAATGAGACTTCAAAACTTTTTTTATACTATTGTTACGTCCTGCGGAGTAACGATTCTTCTCCTTTGCAACCAGCGGATATTCCAATTAACGGGGCCCGAGCGACGGTGATCTCACCCTGATTCCAAGAATATGGTGATTCTCACGGCAATAATTAGATGTCGTGAATTAAGTAGAGATAAATTCACCAATCATGGAGATTTGAGATGACACTGTCGCTTGACGCCCAAGACATCAAAGGTAATGAAATCAAGGAGCTGGAAGACGCACGTGTGCACTCCGTTGAACTCTGAACGTCCGGCACCCACATAGCAATAAATCGAAAATTTTTGACATTTAATGCTTTCAGGAGTTCAATTGTCAAACCTGCCGCTTTCTCGGATAACAATTACCGAGAAATATAAAAAAGTCATAAAAACAAATATTGCACGTGGGCGCATTAATGAATAAAGTGGCGCACACGGCCCTCGATGGGACAAAGGGAATCATAGACGAAAATTTGTATAAATAGGCGCGTTTTCCAGCGGAGCGCGCAGTCTAGTCTTGATCATTCCGAGTCGCAGTTCCGTGGCATCTTGTATGCTCGAGTTCTCTGACTCTCGGATCGCGGCCTTTAAACTCGTGCGGAGCGTACGTCTCGGTCGAAAGAAAAAGTGCCATTCAAAACGTGCCTGGTTGGGGTCTGCAGACCATTGCCCATCGCACGCGGAATCCCTCCGACCGGACCATCTCCCGCTGAGTACGGCCCAGTTTGGAGGCCTGCGACTCCGAGAGTATTCCATTCACTATTATCAACACTCACACATTCAGCAAGTAGTAAGTCCAGAATTAATCACCTAGTTTACTTCCGCTCTTGTTCTTTTTCTCGAACACCTTTTCTCTCTTTGCGAAGGATTTTTTTTTGTATAAACATAATATATTCACTAAATTTATTACTCACCCATACTCTCTCTCTCTCTCTCTCTCTCTCTCTCTCTCTCTCTAATTTTCCATTCTTCTTGGGATTTACTCACAAGAGTCAATCCGGAAGAATCTTTTTATTATTAAATTTCCTCTTTCTTAGGATTTACTCACAAGAGTTAATCCGGAGGAATCTCTTTATTATTAATTTTCCTCTTTCTTAAGATTTACTCACAAGAGTCAATCCGGAGGAATCTTTTTATTATTAATTTTCCTCTTTCTCAGGGTTTACTCACAAGAGTCAATCCGGAGGAATCTTTTATTTACTAATTTTCCATTCTTCTTGGGATCTACTCACAAGAGTCAATCCGGAAGAATCTCTTTATTTCTTCTCTTCAATCGCAAAAATTTCTTTCCTCCTCTTCCTCTCTTTAGATTTAGCCGAACCCTTTTTACCTTCAATCTCCTCTGGTTTCACTCGAACCCTGTTCGGGTTAACCCGAAGGAGTGTTTAAACTCCAACCTTTCGATAAACATAGAGAGAAACGGAGTTTCGTTTTTTTTTAGTGAATAATGATAATATTCCCCGAATCCACGAATATAAGTCCCGAGCAGCCGTGAAGCGGCACCGGAATCGCCACAATCGCCGAATCCGCCGCCTCAAAGCCATTGAGGAGGAAATCCACCAGATCGCCGCCCAAGTCAATCGACTTTGCCCCCCTGTCTCGTACTCGCCGGAAGAAGAGCGACTTCCCCCATTCGCATTTTTCCCCCACTCCCCCGTAGATAATTTTCCCCACGCCTACTCCCCAGTAGATAGTTTTTATCGCGCCGACTCCCCCTTAGATAATTCTCCGCGCCCCGACTCCCCCGTAGAAAATCTTCGCGCTGACTCCCCCATAGATAATTTTCTTCGCGCCGACTCCCCCGATTCTCAATTAACTTATAGGATCTTCCCGGATTCTCCTGTTTCACTCTCTCCTCCTGGAACTCCGATCCCTGTTGTCTACGATCCGGTGGAAGACCAACTTCCCGCGGATTCTCCTAGTGTAGGGGCCCGCGATCTCGAAGAGGAGGAGGAAACTTTCTCAACTCCTTCGATCCTCGGATCTCACGATCTCGAGGATGAGAATCGTTCTCCTAGCCCCGCGCTTAGTGTGGAATTCGTAGAGGAGCTGCCACCCCTCCCCCCACGTTGCTATTTTGCCTCTGGTCCCCTTCAGTCATTGGAATCTGTTTTGTCGGTACTTCCAATGTCCTCTGCCCCACTCCCTCCTGGCGCGTTCTCGCTCGGGCTCAAAGAATTTGATCTCGAAGCGGTCCGTGCCTTCCTTTCCCGTTCTCCCCCCGATGCGCTCGTTCCTGTGTATCTTCCCCATACATACCCAAGGCATTATTTAGTCCCCAAGCTAATATTCTTAAATCATTTCCGCCCCAACACCGCTGTGTTAAAAGAACTTCCAATGTAAATCGCACACCTACATCCACACATACATACACGTGTATATATATATATGTATTTATATATATATATATGTATTTATATAGTTAAGAAAATTATAAGTAGTAATTATCCGATATAAGAATAAGTCAGTTGTATAGTATACTCTACATTGTAATTGTTTACTTTAAATTTAGATAGAACCTTCAGTTTAAATCGTTCCTATAGGGATATAATATTTGATTTTAGCCTTCTCTTAGTTTAACATTATAATTATATCACAAGTCCAGTTGTATTCGACATTGTAAATGTTAACTTAAAAATTATATAGAGCCTTTAGTTTAAACCGTTGTTTTTTATGAATATAAATCATTTTTCAAAATAAACAAATTTGTATTCTCATTTACTACTGATTAAAATAAACCAGGTACAATAATTAATTGGTGCTAATTTCATAACCACTACCACCATCCCTCGCTCTTACAAGATAAGCACTAGGTCCAATCCCGAGGTAAAGCAATTAAGTTTGTTGCCTCAAAATAGGACCAAGGGACGCGGAGCATCCCGGATATTTTGCCATTGGGGCCTCCCGCTGCGGGCCCTACTGACCTATATCGCGGGTTGTCGACGCGGTCTCCCGTGCCGTACGTGCACACTCTCGAATTGTTACGTCCCTCCCTTCTCCCTCTATATCTTGTCTATCCTTCTTTAATCCTGGACGTAACACTATGTTAATTTTTGAAACTATGAGTTAAAAAACTTACAATAATGTGTTAATAAAGCCAAATGTGAATATTCGTCTTTGGATCGATTCTTAGATGTTACTTATACGACTTACGGTAGGAGACTGCCAATTTAAAACAAGTAGGCCAACAGAAAGTGAGATAAAAATATAAATATAAGTATGTGTGTGTTTGTTATGCATATTCAAATGGAGATGCGTCAAATCTCTAAACCTTTTACAAAATTTGCAAAGCTCCACGGCGTAAAATAAAAAGTACATGCAAATGTGGTTTATGACATTCGAAAGCATGAATTTTTACCTTTAATTTGCGTATTTGTTAAACGTTGTACAATTTTTGTTCACCGAATTATTCAACACTGAACCAACAGTGCATTCTTTTGCTTCAGTGCTGAATAACTTAGTGAAAAAAATTGTACAACAGTCAACAAATACGCAAATTAAAGGTAAAAATTCACGCTTTCGAATGCTGTAAATCACATTTACGTGCAATTTTTATTTCATGTCGTGATGCTTTGCAAAATTTGTAAAAGATTTAGAGATTTGATCTATCCCCATTTGAATCCGCGTAACTTCGTAAACAATCTGTAAATCGTTTAATGACTTATCAATCTCAAAATTAGAGATTTCAAGCTTCAAAATGCTTTTTTTAACATTTTTTACGATCATTTTTAACAAAGTTACACTCTCTTGAATTACGCCTATTTTTCGGAGTCGGAATAGATGAGCCTTTAATTTTGCTGTCGAGTGTATTATTTCAAATGTAAATTTTTTCCAATATTGTTTTTGATAAAACTTTTGACAAACAAGTTTTGGAAATGTTTGGAAAGCTTTTAATATTATTTCATCAGATAACATAATTAATATTGATTTTATTTATCAATTTATTTGTTTACACAAAAAATGTATTTTAAAAACACACATTTTCTTATTCAGATAATTGATGTTTTAACGAGTTTGCAACTGACATTTTTTCTTGTCAATTAAACTAAACGTAAGATGTTAATAGAGATTTCATGGAACTTTTACAATACTTGAAGTTGACACCGTGCCGGTATCCGCCAAAGCGCCCGGCCGGCCGCTTGGTTGTGCCGCCCTTAACGGCGCCAACATCACGCCCTGTGGTTGGATACTTTTAAACGCTCACCGTTTAAAAACTATTGACCCCTCAACATTTTGCTATTAACATTTTCGACTCAATTTTTCATGAGGAATACGTAAGTGCAAAATCTTCCGAGCGACCTGAATCACCCTGTATATATATATATATATATATATATATATATATATATATATATATGGGGCATTCTCCGTCAAAAAGGCCACCTCTGCTGCCCATTTCAATTTTGGAGATAAAATGTTCGAAAAGGGCTTAAAATTTTCGTTGAAATGTCTATTTTTCGATGCCGTTTGGCCTTTTGGAAAATTCAAAATGGCGGACCTAATATCACGGCAAGAAAAAGCCTTTGAAAAAATACATAATAACGTGAATAAATGTGCAAGATGACGTAGCAGAGATCTAATCCTTATGTGTAAGTGTGTGAGTGTGTGGGGGGAGGTGGGGTACGCGCGCTCATACGCATACGTTTATAAACGAATCACGTAAAAATCCTTGCTCAACATGGCTATCAAGACATTTGCATACAAAATTTCGAATCATTTCATCATCCTTGTCCTGAAAAAGTACGTCACAAAAAACCTACGGTACAGAAAATATTGTTCTTTAAAAAACATTTTCTTCACAGAATAATAGTAAGATTACTTAAAATTACTTTGAAACTTATATTATCCCTCATAACATTTTTTACAATTGCAAATGTTGGCAACAAATTAGTTAGTAGAAAAACCGCAAACAGAAAACATACTTTGTTATAGTCAATTATGGTAGCACACTTTTGTTAATATGCAATAATCTTGGTAAAATATATGACAGAGTGATTAACAGTAAGCAAATGTCAAACATATTGATGACAGACTGTTAACAAACGCCAAGCAGTTTTTTTATTGCAAATAGTGTTAGCAAACATCACGTAAAAATGCAGCAGCATCTGTTGATCAAAATACATAAAATTGACAGTCGAACAAGTCAATCGAATATATTGACGACATATTCACTGCATAAACCCAAAAGATCTATCTTTAAAGTCGTACACCTGCGAGTAGTACGCGGTATCGCCGCTAAATGGATGTGGCAGTGCTTATATTGTGGGAGAGAGGTAGATCTGACTCTCTAGGACGGAACCACATCCGTCGTGTGCGTGAGGAAGGATGAATCGAACTTTGCACTGCTTAGTGTACAGAAACGATTTAATGAGAAAATACTGTTGCAGCTCGTACATGTGCTCAGTACGGCGGTCAGACGAATCTGAATCTCTTGAACTGCACGCAGGCAGCATGTTACATCAAGTAAAATACCCTAGCTTGCTACCACAGCAGCGCTAGGGAAAAGCGGTGGTGACAATCCCCACATACTCCCCCCCGAGTGACAATGAATAAATGCTACACTTAAATACTAATTACAGGGCGAACGTAACTTTTTTAGGGCGTGAATACGTTTTTAATGCGGAACGCTCATCTTTAGATGAGTGCGCTTGATTACTCGGTAACATGGAGTCGGTGAGATCTTGAATAAAATAAGCAGGTTTTAGATTTTCTACAGAGACGCTGCGTTTTGAACCGTTAACATCAATATCGAAAATGCAATCGGAGATACGCTTGATTATTTTATGGGGACCGGTGTACGGACGTTCAAGAGGTTTTTTGGTCCCCCCCCCACACGAAGAAATGCGTGTGAACATGAATACAGATCTTTGAAGATAAATGCGCGTTTTTTGTGCTTATGGACTACTGGGACGGGTTTGACTTTGCGCATATACTCTCGAAATTCCTCGACAAACGCATGCGGATTCGGAGTAAGGTCATCCGGAAGTACAAATTCGCCCGGAATGCGAAGAGTTGTTCCGTATACAAATTCCGCGGGCGAAGAACCGATATCGAGGCGGACGTGGGTACGCAGGCCTAACAAAACGGTTGAAAGTACCTGCGTCCAATCTTTGTCATTGTGACACATGATGGCAGCTTTGAAGCTCCTGTGCCATCGCTCAACCATGCCGTTGGCGGCGGGATGGTATGCCGTTGTGCGAATTCTTTGGCAGCCGATAAGCTGAAGGAGTGCCGTGAAGAGCTGTGATTCAAACTGACTGCCCTGATCAGTCGTTAGTGTTTTGGGTGCTCCGAAGTTCGCAACCCAATGATCATAGAATGCTCGCGCTACTGTTAAGGCTTCTATGTTCTTGAGAGGAATTGCTGCTGGCCAACGCGAAAACCTGTCGATTAGCGTAAGACAATACTTGTAACCGTTAGATTCGGGCAAGGGTTCTACTATATCAAGGTGCACGTGCTCGAATCGACCGTCAGGCGCGATGAATTTATCCGGAATGGACTGAACATGTCGCGAAATTTTCGATTGTTGACAATTGATGCAATTCTTGCACAATTTGGCAATGTCGCGGTGCATATTGGGCCACACATAACGTTGACGAATTACACGATCCGTAACTTTGGGACCTGGATGGACCGAGTCGTGGAATAAGTGAAAAACGCGGTTGCGGAGGGATGCCGGTATGTAAGGACGGATGGATTCACCGGTCATTTCACAGTATAACGTGGTGTGCGTCGGGCCCCATTGAATACGCTTCAGGGAAAGCGGAAAATCTGGCGTTTCGCGAATGAACTGCAGCTCCTCGTCGCGTTCTTGATGATCCGCGAGTTTATTGAGTTCAATTTCGGTCGGCAACCGGATTGATTCCACGCGGGAAAGTGAATCGGCGACAACGTTGTCGCTACCCGAAAGGTGTTCGATGCGTGTGGTGAACTGCGAAATATACGAGAGCTGCCTTTGCTGTCGCGGTGACGCTTTTACTGAGCGTTGAACAAACGCGTAAATAAGAGGTTTGTGATCCGTAAGTATTCTAAAATCGCGACCCTCTAATAGGTATCTAAAATATTTGATGGCTTCATAAATAGCCGTAAGTTCCCGGTCGTATGCGCTATAATTGCGTTGCGCTGGTGTGAATCTGCGAGTGAAAAATGAGAGGGGTTTCCATACGTTATCTAAGCGTTGCTCGATAACGGCTCCCATGGCAAAATCGGAAGCGTCGCAAACTAAGCGCGTTTCGGCTATGTCGTCCGGATGGGAGAGCATAGTCGCTTTGGCCAGGCTTTTCTTGCATTTATTAAATGCCTCTTCAGCTATCGGAGTCCATGCAATTTCGCGCTTATCGTTTTTGCGAGAATCGCGGAGGTGTTCGTTGAGCGGCGCTTGTTCGCTAGCGGCGTTGCGCAAAAGTCTATGATAAAAGTTAACGAGACCGAGAAAGCGACGCAGTTCGACGATAGTGCGTGGTTTGGGGAAGTCTACGATAGCCTGCACCTTGGCGGGAGAGGGTTTGCACCTTTCGCTGTTAATGACGTAGCCGAGAAATTCCATTTCAACTTTACCGAACTGGCATTTCTCGACGTTTAGTCGCAAGTGGTAATCTTTTAAACGCTGCAGAACAATGCGCAGGTGTTTTTCGTGTTCCTCGGAAGAGGAAGACGCTATTAAGATATCGTCTATGAAAGCGAACACAAATTCCAGGTCGCCGAGTGGGAGGAAGATTTGACGTTGAAAAGTTTGACTGGCATTTCTAAGGCCGAAAGTCATATACTTGAATTCAAATAACCCGAACGGCGTTATGACTGCCGTTTTTGGAATGTCCTCGGGCGTGACAGGAATCTGGTTGTAAGCTTGATAGAGATCGAGTTTAGAGAAAATGTTTTTACCGCGGAGGTTGGAAGAGCAATCGTGCAGATGAGGAACGGGAAATCTGTCAGGAATTGTTACTGCGTTGAGACGACGGTAATCGCCGCAGATTCTCCAAGATCCGTTTTTCTTTTTAACCATGTGAATGGGGCTTGCCCATGGGCTGCTTGACGGTTTGCAGATCCCGAGTTCAGTTAATCGTTTAAAATCGGCTTTAGCTATTTTGAGCTTTTCCGGACTTAACCTTCTAGGAGGTTCGGCCACTGGTTGGCCTGTTGTGACTATGTGATGCTGCACGTCGCAATTCGTAACTGGAATTGACTGCTTGAGTCCGATGACCTCCGGAAATTCGGAAGAATGCGCGCGAATTGGGTGCTCGGGTTGACTGTACTGATTGCGACGGGAGAGATTGCTTTGACGATGCCTGAGGTGAACGCGTGAGAGTCTATGAGTCTACGACCTTTAAGATCCGGCAGAAGGCCATAATGCTTCATCAGGTCGGCCCCGATAATCGGGTACGGAACCGATGCAACACAGAAATTCCACGTGAGTGGACGTAATCCAAGGTGAAGAATGCGAAACGACTCGCCGTACGTATTTATTTGCGTATTGTTAGCCGCGTACAATTTAAAATTGCTCGGTGTTTTGTTTGATGCGTTACCTATAGGAAGCAATGAAATTTCTGCCCCGGTGTCGATCAAAAATAATTCCCCGGTTACACGATCGCGAATGTGGAGGCGTACGGAAGTATTGGGGTCCGCTGCGCTAGCCTCCATTGAAGCAGACCCAGCTATTCCCCCTTTTCGTTGGTAATAGCTTGGTTTTTGGGCCACGAGCACGGGGATTTTTCTGTGCCTTTGCACGAGCGCGCCTCTTCTCCGAAGGTTCTATGTGGCCAGCAAACTTTAGAACGCTTGTTACTGCTAGAACGTTTGCGGCTCTTGTTTGTTTTATCTAAACTGCGTGACCTACTCGATCGTTTGAGCTGAGCCGAAAGAACTGCGAGATCGGCGGCAAGTTTGTCTACTTTATTTTTGAGATTCAACGATCGCGGTTCTTTTACGGACGCGGTAGCGCATTGTGCCGAATCGTTGGACGTTTCCGCGATCTTGTCGGCCATTTTGGCGAGCTTGTCGAGATCAGTACAGTCTGAGATTGCAAGAATGCCTCGCATATATGGCGTGAGATGTTCGCAAAAGATTGTCTTGACGACAGCGTCGTCGCAACGTTTGTCCGCATTTAAGTTGCGCAAGCGACTGAGAATCTGCGACGGTTTTTCCGAGGTTAAAACCTGCCCCTTGATCAATTGCCGAAGTTGACTTTCGGCGGAAGCAGAAAAATTTTCGATAATGCTGTTTCAGTTTTGTGTAAGGCACTGTATCGTCCGGTTCCGCGATAAGGTCACGACAGCACGCGATTGCCTCTGCATCTAGTGACATAATCACATGATGCGCTTTAGTTTTCTGGTCAATGATACGCGCGGTTTCAAACGGCGCCTCAACTTGTATGAACCAAATGACAGGATCTTTGATAAGGAATGGCGGAATTTTGGGAATTCTGTAGGCATCGATGCGCGTGGCGGTTGCGCCGGTTTGCCCTTGCATTTGCTGAAGAGTGGTTTGCAATTGCTCTTGTAGCTCTTCTACCGTGGGGGGCGGCATTATGATGTATGCGCGTGAGCTAGACTTTAGGCTACACGCTCGCGGGCGTTTACAATGTTACTGGGATCTGATGGCGCGTACCGATGAGCGTGTTGAGTTTCACTGCGCGATAAACGACGTGTTTCAACTGTCGAGTTGCATGCAAGAACACGCGCGAACGGTTTTCTAGATGGCGCCTGGCTGAGACGTGAACGGCGCGAATGTATGAGATCGTAATGGCGGTCGAAAGCGCGGCGCGCCGAAAAACGAATGAACGAGAATGACCGTTATTGCGCTTCGTTGCGTGGCATGGTACCTTGAGACCTGATTTGATGACGCAATGCCCTGGCTGATGCTTGCCAATGAAGCCGCTGCGTGAAGTCCTTGGAGATGCCCTTGACGACGATCGTTCTGTCTCGCTCGTGCCTTTGTTGATTAAGCTGTTGGTTGCTTGTGCTCGCGGCGACGATGATCTCGCCCCGCTTGAGCGCCTTGTGGCGATGCTGTTGATGGCTGGCGTTCGCGGCGACGATGGTTTCGTCCCGCGAACGCCCGCTTACGCCCCTCGTGGCGATGCTGTTGATGGCTGGCGTTCGCGGTGACGATGGTTTCGTCCCGCTTACGCCCCTCGTGGCGATGCTGTTGATGGCTGGCGTTCGCGGAGACGATGGTTTCGGCCCGCTTACGCCCCTCGTGGCGATGCTGTTCGTTTCTCTGCACGGCTAATTGTCGGAAAGACGTGAAGATCTCGCGGCACGTGGTTGTGCCTCTGCTTCGGACTTCCTTAGCTTGCCGTGGAATTGTAGTCGATTGCCGGTGGCAGAGTTCGACGATTCCCTTTCTTGACCCGCGTCTGTTCACCAATGTAGGAGACGCGGGACGTGCGGAATCACCAATGTAAGATATGGTGGTGCACGCAATTTCGAACGTCGGGATCACCAATGTGGGAGAGAGGTAGATCTGAATCTCTTGAACTGCACGCAGGCAGCATGTTACATCAAGTAAAATACCCTAGCTTGCTATCACAGCAGCGCTAGGGAAAAGCGGTGGTGACAATCCCCACAATATATCGTACATAAAAGCTACACATATGGAATAAAAGGCACAGCAATATTTTTTCATTTTTCAAATTTTTTCGTCTTGTTTTGGATTAGAGAACCTCACAATACATTTATAAGTCACAGAATTTATCGAGTTAATTAATTATAGTTTGCAATTCAGTCAATCAATAAGTTTTTTTATGTTAAATAGAATATTCAACTCACGTTTTTGTCTCTTCTTTATCGACTTTTACTTTTTCTACAATTATTCCAATTATCTCTTACCTGTACCACATCCAAAATAAAAAATGTCGGCTAAATCTCGTACAGATAGATGTATGAATCCATTCAAGAAACTTGGTGAAAAAGGACATTGTGGTAAAGATTTACGAGTGATACCAAAATTCATTCGGGACAAATTTCCTGAGATACCGACTAATTCTAAAATTTGTTGTGCATGTAGGAAAAAAAATAGGACTGAATATGTTGATATGTCTTTAGATGAATCTAATGATTGTGTCACAAATATGGAATGTGATGGAGGCTCATTAACAATGGATATTGATAACTCAGAGATTTCTTATAATGAAGATAACATTCGATCACCTAGAGAAATTGAACTGGAAGAAATGCTTGATGGTCTTAAACAACAATTTTCCACCTTGAAACACAATGATCCTTTAAGGGTGCGAATTCTCACTATAGCTCCGTCGTCTTGGAGTGTGAGAAAAATAGTAAAAGAATTTGGTGCATCACAATATTTAGCAAAAAAATCTAAGGAATTGAAATTCAACTATGGCGTATTAGCTGATACTACTAAAAGAGTTGGGAAAGTTTTACCGCAAACTACTGTTGAAAAAGTAATTGAGTTTTATAATAGTGATATAAACAGCAGGATAATGCCTGGAATGAAGAATGCCATTTCCTTAATAAATAATAATAAACGGATAATAGGGCAAAAACGTTTTTTACTATTAAATTTAAAAGAACTGCATGCCTTATTTAAAGAATCCAACCCAAAATATGATGTTAGCTTTAGTACATTTGCTAAACTTAAACCTAGAAATTGCATACTCCCTGGGGCTTCTGGAACACATTCCGTTTGTGTTTGCACAATGAAAATGACAAGTTAATGATTGATGCAATTGATGTACGGAAACTAACAGAAAATATAGACAAGCCACTTTCCAATTATAAAGATTGTTTGAATGAAATTATATGTAAGGAATCGAATCCTGATTGCTATCTTGATAAATGTGATCAATGCCCAGGTACTACCGAGCTTTCTACAAAGCTTTCTAAACTATTGGACGATTCATGCATTTCCCATGTTCAATGTTCTTTATGGACCGGAACTGATCGATCAATCTCTATTAACGCAACAGTTAAAAGTTGATGAGTTCATAAACGAGTTATGCAACAAATTACAAATTCTGAAATCTCATTCATTTATCGCCAAACAACAAATGCTTTTCATTTTAGAAAAAAGAGAGAATCTTTGTGAAGATGAAGTAATTGTCATGTTTAATTTTTCTGAAAACTATTCATATGTTTGTCAAAATGCCTCACAAGCATTTCACTTCAACAATGATCAGCGTACTGTGTTTCCTGTTATTTAATATTATAAAGAAAATTCTGAATTGAAGCACAAGAGTAATGTATTTTTATTAGAGAGTTTGAAACACAATACCGCTGCCGTTTACACTGTACAAACATTATTAATTCCAGAGATTTTTAAAAATGTCAAAAATCTTAAAAGAGTATTATACATGACGGATGGGGCGAAACAGCATTTTAAAAATAAATTTCAGATTGCTAACTTAGTGCATCATAAACATGATTTCGATATTCAAGCAGAATGGCATTACAGTGCGACTCACGGTAAAAGTGCTTATGATGGCATTGGTGCTACTTTCAAAAGAGAGGCATATAAAGCAAGTCTTGTTGCTAAACCACAGGATGCAATACTAACATCTCAAGTTCTTTTTAATTGAGCTAAAAAACATTTCAAGAACATAAAGATTTTTTATTTAAAAAAAACTGACCATGAGAAGGTAAACAGAAAACTTAAGAAGAGATTTGAAACTGCACCGCCTGTACCGCAAATTCTTAAAAATCATGGGTTTATAGTTGTGGACGAGAATAAAGTACTAATCAAAAGGTATTCCAATGATACAAATGGAATACTATGGCAGTTATGAGAACAAAAGTAAGATATATAGGATAAAAATAAAAAAATATTTCATGAAACATCTATCTACATATACAGACACACATACACATACACGCACACACATACACATACACGCACACACGTACACACGTGAGAAGCAAGGGAACTCGCGTAAATCAAGCACCTCGAATGTGAGAGGCAAGGGGACTCACGTAAATCAAGCACCTCGAATGTGAGAGGCAAGGGGACTCACGTAAATCAAGCACCCCGAATGTGAGAGGCAAGGGGACTCACGTAAATTAAGCACCCCGAATGTGAGAGACAACGGGACTCACTTAAATCAAGCACCTCGAATGTGAGAGGTAAGGCGACTCACGTAAATCAAGCACCCCGAATGTGAGAAGCAAGGGGACTCACTTAAATCAAGCACCTCGAATGTGAGAGGCAAGGGGACTCACGTAAATCAAGCACTCCGAATGTGAGAGGCAAGGGGACTCACGTAAATAAAGCATCCCGAATGTGAGAGGCTAAGAGATTCGCGTAAATCAAGCATTTCAAATATAAGAGTTAAAGTGACTAATATAGATCAACTATCTCAAAAAGAGGAATATAAGTATAGTATAAGTTTCAAAGTAATTTTAAGTAATCTTACTATTATTCTGTGGAGAAAATGTTTTCTAAAGAACAATATTTTCTGTAACGTAGGTTTTTTGTGACGTACTTTTTCAGGACAAGGATGATGAAATGATTCGAAATTTTGTATGGAAATGTCTTGATAGCCATGTTGAGCAAGGATTTTTACGTGATTCATTTATAAACGCACGCGTATGAGCGCGCGTACCCCCCCTCCCCCAACCTCCACCCACACACTCACACACATTCACACACTTACACATAAGGATTAGACCTCTGCTACGTCATATCTTGCACATTTATTCACGTTATTATGTATTTTTTCAAAGGCTTTTTTCATTCTAGCCGTGATATTAGGTCCGCCATTTTGAATTTTCTAAAAGGCCAAACGGCATCGAAAAATAGACATTTCAACGAAAATTTTAAGCCCTTTTCGAACATTTTATCTCAAAAATTGAAATGGGCAGCAGGGGTGGCCTTTTTGACGGAGAATGCCCCATATATATACAGGGTGTTTCAGACCACCCGTACACCCCTTTTCTCTTCGCAGGATTAGGACCAATCAAAAATATGTTCAGACGAAAGTTGTAGGGTTTCAAAAGATCTATTCAATGATCTTATCAGTTTGACCTTGGATGGCGTCGCCAAGGTCAGATCGAAATCACATTAAGTTTTTTAAATGGAACACCCTATTTTTGATTCCAGAATCTAATAGCTGGTATCAAGACCTTTCCAAAACACTATAAGAATGTTTATTTTCGTTGACTACTTTCCGAGTTGTGCGGCTTGAAAGTTACACTACCACCAGCATCAGCATTACTCAAGATGTACCATGTGGTGGTTACTTAGTCGGATTTAATCTTGTGTGTGGGTGTGTGCATACGTGCATGCGTATGTGTACGGGGGAGGAAAAGGGGAGTCAAAGTTTTATGTACTCTGCTTTTGTTTATTAACTGGATTGATTATGTTTGATGATCAATCATGTTCAGATTGACTGTATGCATTTTCCCGTGCTTAGCATTATCCAGAATGAACGACGTGGACGTGACGAGAATTTCATCCCATTGGGGTGCTTGATTCACGTGAGTCCCCTTGCCTCTCACGTTTGGGGTGCTTGATTCACGTGAGTCCCCTTGCCTCTCACGTTTGGGGTGCTTGATTCACGTGA
Source organism: Solenopsis invicta (assembly GCF_016802725.1). NCBI lineage: Eukaryota > Metazoa > Arthropoda > Insecta > Hymenoptera > Formicidae > Solenopsis > Solenopsis invicta. The sequence continues at coordinate 5,738,281 of NC_052666.1, forward strand.
GTCCCCTTGCCTCTCACGTTTGGAGTGCTTGATTCACGTGAGTCCCCTTGCCTCTCACGTTTGGGGTGCTTGATTCACGTGAGTCCCCTTGCCTCTCACGTTTGGGGTGCTTGATTCACGTGAGTCCCCTTGCCTCTCACGTTCGGGAATGAATGAGTGTATGTTTTGTTAAGCGACTAAATGTTCAAAGTGAGCACCATTCTCTGCGATGCAAGCATCAACTCTATTTTGAAAATCATTCGTTGCTCGAAGAATTTCCTCGGCACGTAAGGATCGAATTGCTTCACTTATTCTACGAATCATATTATCCCTCGTAGTCGGACGTTCATGATAGACCAAGTTTTTTATCCTTCCCCAGAAATAATAATCAAAGACGGTGAGATCTGGTGATCGGGGTGGATAATTGATTGGACCGTATTTGCCTATCCACTTGTCGGGGAACATAGCATTTAATGCCGCACGAGCAACTCTCGATGTATGAGACGGACATGCATCTTGTTGGAACCACATGTTCAGGCGCAATTGCAGAGGAATATTTTCTAGTAAGACAGGAAGATCTGTCATTGTCAAGGCGGAATATCTATCACCGTTTAGATTTTCGTCAAAGAAAACAGGACCTATGATTTGACTTCCAATAATTCCACACCAAACATTGACTTTCCAAATGGTTTGATGATCTACTTCTCTCAACCAGTGAGGATTATTTTGTGCCCAATAACGAGAGTTCCAAGTATTAACAGATCCATCACTTTTAAGTGTACATTCGTCAGAAAATAAAATTTTCAAGTGGAAATCAAGTGGTTGCTGTCTTATAAAGTTGCAAAATACAAGTCTCTGTCTAATATCGTTATAATTCAACGCTTGATGAACAGACATTCTGTAAGGGTGAAATTTGTTATTGTTTAGAATGCGCTAAACACTGATTTTACTAATACCAGAATCTTGTTCTCGTCGTCTTAAAGAATCATAAGGGTTCAATTCTGTCGATGCAAGAATTTCCACTGTTCTTTCATCCATAATCGGACGACGAATTTGTGTACCTTTGTTATGTTGAGGCTGAACGACACCTTTAATTTTGATTCGTTTAGCCAAACGTGAAAAAACATTTCGCGAGTGAGGAGTCCGATAACGTTCCCGCCACAATCTTTCCGCTGCAATGAATGTACCTCGACACTCACCTAAAATTAGCAGCATATCATATGCTTCTTCATTGGAATAGGACATGGCTAAATAAACCTAGACTAATACAGAGGGTCGGATTTTTGTTGCGCAATTGATACTGATGGTTATGACGGATATGACGGTTATTGAAGACGTAGGTGACAAGTTTGAGAGAGTTATTGTCACTCGTGTTGAGTTGAGTCACAATAGCGTTGTGGTGAATACATCTCTACTACATCCTATGCAAATAACAATATGTATAAAATCACGAGTTAGACATCGTTACGCAGAAAGCCGCGCTCGTTATTGCTCGTGTGCTACCGTTAAAGTAATAATGTAATTACATAATATTATGACATACATATGTGTGTGACTATCTACGGTCGCGACAGCTAACTTTCACGATTTTTCATGATCTGTGTTTGTTGGCCCGGCTCGCGTGTTTACTTTCTTTGTGTCGGCTGCACGGCTTTCTGCGTAACGCGTGATTTTATATTGTTATTTACATGGTGTTGGCGGTAGGGTAACTTTCAAGCCGCACAACTCGGAAAGTAGTCAA